>NC_056726.1:1608214158-1608337682 GCF_019279795.1 Protopterus annectens | reverse complement strand
CAGGGGAATTTGCACTGAACCTGTTAGCCAAGATGTTGGCAATGTCAGTGGGGTCAGTGTATTTTGTTCCATTTTGTATTAGCTCAGAACAGACCTGAACGTTGCCATTTAGGTTTTTGACATAACCATAGAAGGCCTTATGGTTATCCTTGGCATCCTTGGCAACTTTCTTTTCAAAACTGGCTTTAGTTGACTTGATGAGGGCCCTCAATTTCTTACCAATGCTGATCACGGATTATTTTTCTACTTGACATTTGGCCTTTTTTTGTATAAGTCTCCTCCTTTTATTGTATAGTTTGCTTATGGCCGGGGTCCACCAGACTGGTTTCTTCTTGCTTGAGGAAGGAGTCTTGGTTTTATTTGGGATAGTACAGTCCATGCAATCCTGAAGATGTATATAAAGTGCCTTGGTGTAGGATTCTGCATCCTGGATATCATTATCCTTCTGCAAGGGAATAGTGAAGCTTTCCACTTGTGAGTAGTTTAAAGTTTGCTTTGGAAAGGTTTTTTATGATGGTTTCTTTGACTGGGGGAGGTGGAGGGGTGTGGATGTCCAGGGTTATCAGTTTGTGGTCTGATCTGACCAGAGAGGGAGTGATAACAGGTGTGGTACAATGGTTGCCCGTATTTGTGATGACTAAATCCAATATGTTGTCCCCTCTAGTGGGAGAACATACCAGTTGTTCAAGGGCATTTGAATTTATAAATTCTATGAACCGCTGGGCATAGGAGTTAGAACTTTGGTAGTTCACCCAGTCTATACCAGGGTAGTTGAAATCACCTGAAATTATGGTGTTGGGTAGGACCTTTATATTTTCCAATGCCTCAAGGAATACTGCGTGAGCATCTTGGGACATGGTGGGTGATCTATAACAGGCTACAACTTGAAATGTGGTTTTGCCTGCTGATAGTTGTGCATGGATGATCTCTGGGGCATCATGCTGTGCCACTAACCTGGGGATGTGGGTATCCTTGATGAATATGGATACACCTCCACCCTTTGTACTGTGATCCGGTAACTGAGGCCGGAAGGTATGATATGAATTGTAACCTGGTAGTGCTGGGGTGCACTCTGGAGCCTTGAACCAGGTTTCCGTCACTGCACAAACATCGATTTTCTCCATACTGAGGAGTGCCTCGAGTGCGTGCATTTTGAGATTGAGACTTCTGGCGTTGAGTAGCATTACCCTTAGTTTTTGGTTACCTGTGCTGGTTACGGTGGTTGGTTTGTCCTTTGAGCCTTGCCTAAAAAAAGCACTATGAGGATGGCAAGAGCCTTGGCCAATATTCAAAAGCCTAGGGGTGACAGGTGCAAACCATCTCTGGTGAACAGTGAGGCTTGTTTATCATGTCATCCTAGGCAGACAGACACTGGATCCCCTTAGAATGACACCAGAAGCTTAGCCAATTGTTGAAATTGATCATTTTGTCTTTGTATTGTGGTATCATTCTAGGTGAAGGTAGTATGCTACTCAAGGTCAGGGTCATACCAGCTTGGGCTACATGATCAGATAGCTCCTCAATGTCTCTTTTCATGTAGTCCAGGGAGGTACATCTTAGATCATTCACACCAACATGTACAATGACAGCGTCATACTTGTAATTGTTCTGGAGTGACCTAAGTGCCTGTGTTATGTGGTGGATCCTAGCACCCGACAGGCAACTGACAGTAACCTTCTCCTTGTTCAGCCTGGTGAGTGGAACATCTGTGTGCCTTACTATAGAGTCTCCTATTACTAGCGTGTTGGGTATGGTGTTTAGCCTTAGGGGCTGTCATGAGGCACACTGCTGAGGTGAATTATGTGTTTTCTGGCTTGTGTTTGGAGGTGCAGGTTGCTTGCTTGTCTGCTTTGGAGGGCCCTGTTTCTTTTTCAGATTGGTACCTAGTGTCTCTGAATATGTTTTTGTGGATTTATGTGTATGTTTTGCCGGTGCTTGTTTTGTAGATCCATGTGTGACTGGTGGTGTGATTCTAGTGTGTCTCTTCTCCTCTTGACTGTCTGTTACAGTCATGGGTTGAGAGCTCTTAGCCTCCAGTCTGGCTGTGTATTTGCATCTCTCACAAGTGTTTGTGTCTAGAGGTAAGAGGAGAGGGTTGTCTGTATACATGAGGCAGTTGTAACATTGCCTCAGGATGCCCAATTCCACCAGATGAATTGGAGAGTACACCTGAAGCTGACCTCTGGGCATGCTTGGAAAAGTAAATTTCACTTGTCTTGCAGACAATTGGTCTTATGCTGTATTATGATAGTGCTGTCTAGGAGATTTGGAAAATAATAGTGCTGTCTAGGAGATTTGGACAAGTGCTGATTTGGGTTATGCAAGTGCTGCAATAAGAGCAGTTGACCCATTTTTCTCAAGCTTCTGTTTACAAGGGTCACTTGAAAATTGTGCTTGACTCATGGTAGGGGGTAGGGGGTGTGTGAAGAAAATGAAAACAGTGTCATCTGTGTTAGCATGTCTGGCAGAAGATTTGTGTATATTCTCAGCTTAACTTGTATTGTACACCAGCATGTCTAATTGTGAAAAAAGTAAATATGTTTTTAAAAGGTGGAGTATTTCCCTGTTTATACAAAATGTTTAGAGAACCTGTCAGTGTGTTGATACATTTATAATTGCACATGGTTGGAGGGAGATTCTAAAGCACAAACTGTCTGTGGAGAATCAGCTGATCAGTAGGTGATGTCATTAGAATGTTTGTGGTTGCTATAATTGACAGGAAAAATAACTTTTTCAAACAGCTAATTGTCATTTTTAAAATAAGACAGTTGAGACTGTTAAACTGGACTGTAAAAGAGACTGCTGAAGTCAGTTGAAGGGCAGTTAGTTAAGAGTTGCAGTCAGTTACAGTGCTGTGCAGTGGATACCCAAAAAGGACTCACCAAAAACTGTAAGCCTGCCTTTGCCTTGCTGCTATGTTTTAGATTAGATCAGGGACATTATTCTCTAGTTAGATTAGGAAAGTATAGTTATTTAGATAGAGTTTTTCTATGATGTTTAATTTTATATTTCTGGTGATTGAATTCTGGCATTTATTGAATAGTATTGATTTACATTATTGTAATCGTTCTCATTACTTTATGTTGTGGCTGGACAATCAGTGTATTCTTTATAGTTTAGATAGTGTTTATACCTGTTTGATACTCACCAGGTCACATTGAATGCCTGGCTGCTTCTGGTCATATCTATCATTTATTTTGATATTTAATTTTTAATAACTGATCACCCTTTGAAGGGCATATAGACCTGCCTGACTCTGATAGTAGCATTTACCATTTGTACTGGGGAGGGGCCACAGCTGGAAATCTGTGTCCTGCTTCTTATAGGTGTTTGAGTATGTGAGAATTAAGCTTATTTTGAGTGTGACTGAGTCAGGGGCCTTAAACTGGAATAAATTGCTCTAAAGTATATAATAAAGGATTACATTTGGGGTGGACAGAGATATCTAATTCAGTCCCATGAAACACATCATGGTCCTGTTGTGCTCTTAAGACAAAATGTGGAATTTTACTCTTGTGTGCTCTGTGCTCTGGTGTCTTTCCATGCTGTTGCCACACTGCAATCAGTGGTAAGGACTGAGGCTCCTTAATTACTGATCCAGGTTTTAAGTGGGGGGCGTCACTTACTGGTGGCAGTCCAGTGGGATACTAACCAGACATCACACCATACATTGAGGAAAACAATCAGTTTAGAGATGTTGCATATCAGGGCTTACCTGACTTCAGTGGCCTTTCTTTATAGAAAGAAATCTTTTAGAGCTAGTCATAGTGGTGCTTACTTTTACAGCAAAGGCCCTTTATTTGTGAATGATATCAGTTTAGATCTGGTACTCAGCAAGGCTTAGCTGACTTGAGAGGCCTTTCATTGTGGAAAGCAATCAGTTTAGAGCTGATGTATTTTGGGATATACCTGTAATTAGAAGCCATTCCTTGTAGAAAACTATAAGTTTAGAGCTGGTTTGTAGCAGGACTTTCATGACTCCAGGCCACTTTTGACTGGAAAGCAATCAGTTTAGAGCTGTCAGTACAGAGGGCCTTTGTTGTGGTAAGTAGTCAGTTTAGAGAAGATATGTAATAAGACTTACCTGATTTCAGAGGCATCTGTATGCAGAGATATTCAGTTTAGAGTTCATGCGTACTAGCACATATGTGACCTCAGAGGTCCTTTCTTGCAGAAAGCAATCAGTTTAGAGCTGTTGTGTGGTTAGGCTTATCTGACCTCAGAGGTCCTGATAAACAAATCTAAATAAATAAATAAATTCAGAAAACCATCAGTCCAGATCTTGCACATATCAGAACTTACCTGATCATAGAGGCTCTTGACTGCAAAAAACAATCAATTCAGAGCTGGAGGTTAATGAGACATACTTCACCTCAAAAGCCCTTTTCCGAAGAACATAATCAGTTTCGAGTTAACTGAGTAGCAGAGCATAACTAACTTCAAAGTTCTTTTGTTCTAGAAAAAATCAGTTTAGTGATATTGAGTAGTGGGACTTACCAGACCTCAGATGCCCTTTGTTGTGGAAAGCAGTCAGTTTAGACCTGGTGTATAGCAGAACTTACCTAATCTCAGAGGCCCTTTGTTCTGTAAGCAATCTGTTTAAAGCTGATGAGTAGCTGAACTTACCACACCTCAGATCTTCTTTCTTGAGGAAAGGAAGCAGTTTAGAGCAGGTGCATTGCGATACTTACTTAAATTCAGTGGCCCTTCACTGTGAAAACTAATAAATTTAGAAGTTACATATAATGAGGCTTACCGGACCTCAGAGGCACTTGTTTGATGAAAGTAATCAGTTTAGAACTGACCCATAGTTGCACTGACCTGAAATTAGTGAGCCCCTGTTGAAGAAAAAAGAAAGAAAGCAAGAAAGAAATCATTTTAGAGCTGGTGGGTAGCGGGACATACTTGACCTCATAGGCCCTTCCCTGAGAAATGCAATCAGTTTAGAGATGGGTAAGTAGCAGAACATACTTGACTTCACATTCTTTTTGTTCTGGAAAGCAATCAATTTAGTGATGGTGAATAATGGGACTCACCTGACTTCAGATGCCTTTTGTTGTGGAAAGCAGTCAGTATAGAGTTGATGTATAGCAGGACTTATCTGACCTCAGATGCCCTTTGTCCTGGAAAACAGTCATTTTAGGGTTGATATGTAGTGGGACTGACTTGATGTCAGGGGCTTGTAGTTGTAGAAAGCATTCAGTTTAGAACTGTCACTTAGCGGGACTTACCTAATTTCATATGCCATTTGTTGCAGAATGTAATCAGGTCACAACTGGCCTACATCAAACCTTTTCTTTCCTCAGAGGCTCTTGGTAGTAGATAGCAGACAGTTTATAGCTTGTGCAAAGCAAGACTTATGCATCCTGATAGGCAGTTTGTTGCAGAAAGCAATCATTTCTGAACTGGTGCATAGCAGGACTTACCTTTCCTCAGAGGCCTTTCATTGCAGAAAGCAATTAGTTCTGAGTGGGTATATAGCTGGACTTAGCTAACTTCAGAGGCCCTTCATTGTGGAAAGTATTTAGTTCTGAGCTGATGTATAAAGGGTCTTACCTGACCACAGAGGTCCTTGGTTGAAAAAAGCAATCATTTTTCAGTTGGTGTACAGCAGGACTAATCTGACCTCAGAATCCCTTGGTTACAGAAAACAATCAGTCTAAAGCTGGTGTGTAATGGGTCTTACCTGATCTCAAGGCCCTTGGTTGCAGAAAGCAATCATTTGAGAGCTAGTGCATAATGGGACTTACCTGACTATAGAGCCCCTTGGTTTTAAAAGCACGTAATTTATAGCTGGTGTATAGTGAGACTTACTTCACCTCAGAAGCCCTTGTTTGCTGAAGCAAACTGTTTAGAGCTGGGGCATAGTGGGACTTAACTGACCTTAGAGGCCCTTAGTTGCAGAATGCAATCAGCTTATAGCTGGTAGGTAGTGGTATGTATCTGATCTCAGAGGCACTTTGTTAAAGAAAGCAATCCATTTACAGTTTGTGAGTGGCAGGACTTATTGGATCTCAGACGGCCTTCACTGGACAAATGGATGGGAGACAGCAGACAGTTTGTGTTAACCATAGAAAGCAAGTTAAATAATTTGGGTATTTTTAGCTTTTGGTATTTCCTGATAACATTTTAGATAATGCTTAATGTGCTATAACCATTGTATATAGAAATGTTGACGTGCGTTTTTCTTTAATTTTGACTTCTTAGCCTTGTTCTAATTGAATGAGTAATTTATTAATTAATGTATCACATGGTTTAACAGGTTTTAAAAGATGGTAGTTCTGTTTTAATTTTATTGATTTCTGAGGAAGGAAAGACATCGCTCTTTCCGAAAGCGCTTAAAAAATAAACAAGTTCGAAACATTAGCTTCTTGGCTTTTGGCTCCGTGCTTCACCTTTTTTGGTTTTAACCATAGATTTGCTCTGAAAAACATGTTCACTTAATAGGAACAGATGCTCCAACTTGGGATTAACATGGCTAGTCTTGTAAGTACTCTAGGGCAACTAGCCTAGTAACCTACTATGAACCTATGAACTGTGGAAAGAAATCACTTTGGAGCCTGTGCAAAGCAGGATTTACCTGACCTCAGAGACCCTCATTTTGAAAAGTGAGGAGATTAAAACTGGTTCATAGAGTGTTTTACCTGTCCTTGGTGGATCTTCACTGTGGAAAGCAATCAGTTTAGAGCTGGTACATAATGGGGCTTACCTGACCTCAGATGCCTGTCAATGCAGAAAGCACTAAGTTTAGTCCTTGTGCATAACAGGACATACCTGACTTCCCAGTCTGTTTGTTCTGGAAAGCAATCAGTCTAGAGTTGGTAAGTAGTGGACTTATTTGTACTCCCAGGCTTTTATTTTGGAAAGCAGTGAGTTTAGATCTGGTGTGCAACTGGACTTACCTGACTACAGAGCCCCTTAGTTGCAGAAAGCAGGCAGATAAGAGCTGTTATATACCAAGACTTACCTCATCTCAGAAGTTTTTTCTTGCAAAGAGCAATCACTTCAGAGCTTTTAAATAGTGGGACAAACAATCTCAGAAATCCTTTGTTGCAGAATGCAATCAGTTCTGAGCTGGTGTGTAGCATGACTTACCTGACCTCAGAGGCCTGTGACTACAGAAAACAATTAGTTTATAACCAATAATTAGTGGGTCATACTTCATATCAAAGGTTTTCATTAAAGAAAGAAAGCAGATTAGAGCTGGTGCATAGCAGGACTCTCAATCTCAGTGGTCTGTTGTTGCAGAAAGCTATCATTTCTGAACTGGTACATTGCAGGATGTACCTCACAACAGTGTTCCTTCACTGAGGAAAGTATTCATTTCTGAGATGGTGCATAGAGGGTTGTACATGACTTTAGGGGTCCTTAGGTATGGAAAGGAATCATTTTCAAGCTGGTGCATAGCAGGATTTACCTGAAGTCTTTGGTTGCTGAAAGCATTCAGTTTAGTGCTGGTGCATTATGTGTCTTACCAGACCACAGAGGTTCTTGGTTGCAGAAAGCAATCAGGTTGGAGCTAAAGCTTAGTGGGACTTAACCTTATCTGATAGGTTCTTGGCTGAAGAAAGCAAACAGATTAGAGCTGATGCTTAGTGTGACATACTTGACCTCAGAGGCTCTTATTTCCAAAAAACAATCTGTTTAGTGCTAGGGCATAGTGGGTGTTACCTGACCTTAGAGGCCCTTAGTTGCAGATTGCATTTGACTTAAAGCTGCTGCAGAGCTGGACTTAAGTGTCCTAAGCTATCCTTGATTGCAGAATGCAATCAGTTTGCATCTGATAGGTAGTGAGACATACTTCATCTCAGAAGCCCTTCATTACAGAAAGCAATCAGTTTAGACCTGAATAGTTGCAGGACTTACCTGATCTCAGAGGCCCTTCATTGCAGAAAGCAACTATTTTGAAGTTGGTGCATATTGGGACTTACCTGACCTCAGAGGCCCTTAGTTGCAAACAGCAAGTAGTTCAGAGCAGGTTCACAATGCAACTTACCTTGTCTCAGATAACCTTCATTGCAAAAAGTAGTTTAGAGCTGGTATTTGGGATATAACTAAACCCATAGGCCCATCATTCTTGAAAGCAATCAGTTTAGAGCTGGTGTTAGCAGGACTTACCTGACTGCAGAGGCCCTTCACTGCAGAAAGCAATTAGTTCAAAGCTGATGCATTGCTGTACTTACTGGACATCTGAGACCCTTCATTGTGGCAAGCAATCATTTTAGTGCAAATGCATAGCAGGAGTTACCTGACCTCAGAGGTTATTTGGAACAGGCTTCCAATTCACATTAAGTATAGCTCTTCCCTAACCATCTTCAAACACAATTTGGATCAATGGATGGGGAATCGCAAATTCAGTCCTAGGCTAGTGCCTATGTCCCTTATGGACAGGGGCAATCTGTAAGATACTCATGGCATAGGCACAGATCCATGTCATCCTCTTGCCTCTAGAGGCCATTTATTGGGTAAAATTGGATTATATCAGCTAGGCTTACAAGGGCTGTTAAGATGATAGCCTAGTAATCTCATATGAACATATAAACCTATTTGCTCTTGAAAGCAAACAGTTTAGAGCAGGTGAATAGTTGGACATACCTGACCTCAGAGGCCTTCTTTGCAGAAACTAGTCCATTCAGAGGTTGTGTGAAATAGACTTATCTAATCCCATAGGCCCTTAGTTGTTGCAGAAAGCATTCAATTTGGAACTGGCAGTTACAGGGACTTACCTGACAACAGAAGCCATTTGTTGCAAAAAAGCCATCAGTTTCGGGCTGACATGCATCGGGACATACCTAACCTCAGAGGCTCTTGGTTAAAGAAAGCAGACATTTTAGAGCTGGTACATAACAGGACTTACCTAAGATGCAAGAAGCAGTCAGTTCACAGGTTGAGGATAGTGGAACTTATCAAACATTAGATGCCCTTAGTTGCAGAAAACAGTTTAGAGATGGTGCATAGCAGGACTTTTCTGATGTCAGAGGCCCTTGGTTTCAGAAAGCAATCAGTTTATAACTGGTGAGTAGAGGGAGGTACTTGGCCACAGAGGCCCTTCACTGGTGGAAGCAATCAGTTTATTGCTGGTGACTGGTAAGACTTACCAGATCTCTGATGTCATCTCTGTAGAAAGTAATCAATTTGGTGCTATTGCTTAGCAGGACATACCTGACCTCAAAGGAACTTCATTGCAGAAAGCAATCAATTTAGAGCTGCTGAGTAGAGTTACAGTTTGAGAAGCCCTTTGCTGTAAAAAGCAATGAGTTTGGAGCTGGTGCACTGGGGAACTTACCAGGTGACAGAGGTCTTTCCTTGCAGAAAGAAATGAGTTTAAATACAGTGTATTGTGGGATATCAGTTTTTCAGCTGATAGGTTGTGAGACATACTTGATTTCATGGGTTCTTCATTGCAGAAAGAAATCAATTTAGACCTGGTGAACAATATGACAATTTCAGATGCCCTTCATTACAGAATACAACCAGTGTAGACCTGGTAAGTAGCTGGAAGCATCAGACCTCAGAGGCCATTCATTGCAGAAAACAAACAGTTTAGAGCAGGAGAATAGCAGGACATCCCTGACTTCAGAAATCAGTTGTTCAAGAAACCGATCAGTTTAGAGCTAGTGAGTAGTGAGACTTACCTGACTGCAGATGCCCTCTGTTGTGGAAAGCAGCTTGGAGCTGGTGTATAGCTGGACTTTCCTGACCTCAGAGGCCCTTGATTGCAGAGCACAGTCTGTTCCTTGCTGGTGTGTAGCAGGCCTTACCTGACCTCAGAAGCCCTTGGTTGCACAGAGCAATCAAATTATACCTCTTAGTGGGTCCTTCTTGACATCAGAGACTCTTCTATGTAGACTTCTCATCTTCTTTTTGTGGGTGATTTAAAACTGTATAGTTCATCTGATGAGGAGTTGAAAGCACAACTGCAAGTGGATAAAACTTTCTCAGATGATATAAGAATGTCATTTGGTCTTGATAAATGTGCAAAAGCAATGTTCAAAGCAGAAAAGTTGCAGTACCAAGAAAATATCAATCTGGGATGGGAATGTAATATAAAGAAACTTGAGCAGAAGGAATGTATAAATATATGGAGACTGATGAAGGATCGGCAATAAAACTTGAACAAATGGGAATAAAACTCAGTAAGGATTACTTCAGATTAAAACTAATACTGAAAGCAGCCCTGACATTTAGGAATAAAGTCTAGGTTGTAAACCAGTTTGCTCTACCTGTTCTCACTTATAGATTTGATGTAATTGACTGGCCCGAAAAGTTATTGCATCAAATAGACAGTAACGCTCTGAAGGAGGTATGGGTCTCCTCAAAACTGACTACATGTATAGATCTGCAGCCATGGAAATGCAAACATATCTGCTGACCTCACTCGATCCAAATATAGTGAAAGTTTTACAACATGAAGAGAGGAAATTTAAGATAAACTGTTCTTTTTTTAGCAGGTGTTCTGGTGTCATCTGGGAATGGAAATCGAATCAGAAGTAGACAAAAATCAGAGGTAACTGAATGAGCCAAAAACACAAAAGAAAGAATATAAGCAGAGGGATCAGGTGAGAAGGAAAGAAATGTGGAAAAGCCATAAATATAGAGGCAAGTCTAGAGAGCTTCTGGAACAAACTCCTGTTGTTCATGATTTGACACAAAATGGTTAAGGAGAGGTGAGTAGAAACCAAAAGCTGAAAGGTTAATAATGGCAGCCCAGGATAATGTACTACATATGCGGTGGTTTACAAAGTCCATTGAACATGTGGGTGAAACAGACATATGCCGGTTCTGTAAAAAAAGAAATGGGAACTGTCACACATCTTCCTACTGGATGAGATGCACTCATGGCAGAGGACCTGTACATCGAAAAGCACAATAATGTGGGAAGTGTGTTGCACTGGGGATTGTGCAAACACTGCTCAATGCCAGAAGTCTCAACCTCAAGATGCACGCACTCAAAGCCTTTCTCAGTATGGAGAACATCGATGTCTGTGCTGTGACTGAAACCTGGTTCAAGGCTCCTGAGAGCACCCCGGCACTATCAGGTTTTACCTCATATCATGCATTCCGGCCCCAAAATCCGGACAACACCAAGAAAGGAGGGGGGGTGTCCATATTCATCAAGGACACCCTCACCTCAAGGTTGGTGGCAACGCACGATGCATCGGAAACCATCCAGGTGCAATTAACCGTAGGCAAGACTGCTCTGCAGTTTGTAGCCTGTTACAGGCCACCCTCTCAAACTCAGGAACCTCACACAGCTTTCCTGAAAACACTGGTGGGGATAAATATATCTCCAAACACCATCATACTGGGTGATTTCAACTATCCAAATATAGACTGGGATCACTACTCAAGCCCCAACACTCTAGCCCAAAGGTTCCTAGAGTTCATAAACTCAAATGCAATGGAACAATTGGTCACCATCCCCACAAGAGGAGAAAACATACTGGATCTCATCATCACAAACATGGGGTCACAATGTTCAACACCAGAGGTATACCCATCATTGGTGAGATCAGATCATAAACTAATCTCACTGGAAGTCCACATCGCGCCCCCACCCCAGATAAAAAAGACCACAGTGAAGAACTTCTCAAAAGCCGACTTCACACTCCTAAAGACTGGTGTGGTCTCTTTCAAGGCCCCCGAGCCAGCGGAAACCATTACTCAAACCGCTGAATCACTTACAAATGCCTTCTACCAGCACCTCCAGGACTGCATGGATCAGGCAATCCCAAACAAAACAAAGACTCTTTGTACCAAAGGCAAGCATCCAGTCTGGTGGACCCCAGCCATAAACAAGCTTTACAACAAAAGGAAAAAGCTACTACAAGATAGAGCAAAATCCGTAAAAGGGAAGACACCCTTGATCATTATAAGTAAAAAACTGAGATCTCTCATAAAAGCATCCAAGGCAAATTTTGAGAGAAAAATCGCTAAGGACTCAAAAGACAATCATAAGGCCTTTTTTAGCTATGTTAGAAACCTGGGAGGAAACTCCCAGATATGCTCAGAATTAGTGCAAAATGATGTAAAAATCACGGAACCTACAGACATTGCCAACATACTGACATCAGTGCAAATTTCTCCCCCCCCTCCCCCCGAAAAGGAGAGTTATCTATACCAGAGGACTGCAGTCCCCCAAACATCTCAAATGCTCAGGTGAGAACTGCTCTCTCCAAGGTGGAAAACACAGCATCCATGGGACCAGATGGTGTCCCTGGTTGTGTGCTCCACGAACTCAATGAGGAATTAAACCCGCAGTTAGGGCAACTGTTTAATCTTAGTCTCACCTCTGGATATGTACCCAAGGAATGTCGTACGGCAACGGTGGTCCCACTTCACAAAGGAGGTGCCTCCACCGACCCCGGAAACTACCGTCCCATCAGCTTGACAAGCCTGGTCTGCAAAGCTATGGAGAGGATCATAATGGAACTCATAAATAAAGACATAGGGGACTTGCAGATGTTGGATCCAACCCAGTTTGGCTTTGTCAAGGGCAGATCATGCCTTTTAAACTTGGTTGACTTTTTCAAAACAGTCACCAAGGCCATTGACAAGGGCAAGACAGTCCACACAGCCTACCTTGACCTGGCAAAGGCTTTCGACACAATACCCCACTCGGGCATCATAGAAAAACTCACCAGCTTAAACGTAAACCCATACGTCACAAGATGGGTTGCAAACTGGCTAAGTGACAGAACCCACAGGGTCAGAGTTGCTGGCGCCATGTCAGACTCCAAGCCTGTCACAAGTGGTGTGCCACAGGGCTAGTCCTGGGCCCACTCTTGTTCGGCATCTACTTTTCAGAAGTACAGACAAACACAGGAGGATTATGGCTGACAAAGTTTGCAGATGACTGCAAACTGGGCACCATAGTTGAAAACCCATCTGACACAGACACCCTTCAGAAGGGTCTCATAGAAATGGATAACTGGTGCCAGAGCCATGGCCTAAAGTTAAACACCAAAAAATGCATAGTCATTCCCTTCGGGAAAAACAAGGTTACCCCTAGTTACCATATAGGTGGCAATCCACTAAGCACAGAAGAGGTTATCAGAGATCCGGGGACCCAGGTTGACAGTAACCTTTCGTTTGACACTCACGTTGCCAAAGTAGTTAGGAAGACCTTCTACATTGCCCACCTGATCATGAAGGGATTCACATCTAGATCAAGGGAGGTCATCGTTCCCCTGTACTCATCACTCATCAGACCAATGATTGAGTACAATGCCCCATTCAGAATGTATCTGACCCGACACCTACAGCAATTGGAAAGGCCCCAAAAGTTCGTCACTAAAAAGATAATGGGTCTCAAAAATATGTCCTATGTTGCCCGACTGAAGGAACTCCAGCTCTAGTCAGTCACTTACCGACTGCTCAGAGGTGACCTGTGCCTGACATACAAGGCCATGTCCAACCCGGAATTAATGAACATGCTTCACCTCAGAAAATCTAAATCCATCAGAACTACAAGGGCAAGAGACTTAAACCTCGACACGGCTATTAATAGGACGTGCTGGAGGGACAGATTCATCACCCAGAGACTCCCTGTGCTGTGGAACAAAATCCCGGTTCATGTGAGGCAGAGCACCTTGCTGGCCTTGTTCAAGAGAAATCTTGACCAATGGATGGGAGATCGCAGGTATACCCCAGGGATAACCTCAGTGTCACTGCTTGACAGAGGCACAGCAAAATAATGGGCATAGTATCCTTCAAACTAAAGGGGTGGCGAAAGCCACAAAACTCTGGGCTAGGCTTATAAATGCCCTAGGGCAGATAGCCTAGTATGGACCTATGAACCTATGAACCTATAATTAAAAATAGCTGAGAAGCACTGGAAACTTGAACCACAAAGCATTATAAAGAATGATGAAGTGTACATCACATGGGATCACCCATTACCAAAAGTTCAAAAAATAGATGTAAGAAAATCAGATATAGTAGTCCATGAATTGCTACACTTAGTTATTACAGTGTGTATATAGAGAGAGACACAAAGTCATAAAATATTAGGATTTGCAAGCAGTAGCAAGATTAATGTAGCAGAAATATACCCAGACAGTTCTAATAGTAGTGGGAGCATTGGGTCTAATAAAAAAGAAAAGAATCTACAGTTATACTTACATATGCTGCCAATATATGTCTTCTTCTTTCAGCTGCTCCCATTAGGGTTCGCCACAGTGGATCATCTGTTTCCATTTCTTCCTGTCCTCTACATCTTGCTCTGTCACACCAACTACCTGCATGTCCTCTCTCACCACATCCATAAACCTTATCTTAGGCCTTCCTCTTTTCCTGTTACCTGGCAGCTTCATCCTTACCATCTTTTTCCCAATATACTCTGCATCCATCCTCAGCACATGTCCAAACCAACGTAATCTTGCCTCTCTGGCTTTGTCTCCAAACTTTCCAACCTAGGCTGACCCTCTAATATACTTATTCCTAATCCTGTTCACCCTTGTCATACCCAGTGCAAATCTTAACATCTTTAACTCTGCCATGTCCAGCTCTGACTCCTGCCTTTTTGTCAATGCCACTGTCTCCAACCCATACAACATAAATGGTCTCCACTACCCTCTTGTAGAGCTTCCCTTTCACTCTTACTGGTACTTGTCTGTCACAAATCACTCCTGACACTCTTCTCCACCCACTCAATCCTGCCTGTACTCTCTTCTTCACCTTGCTTCCACTCTCACCATTACTCTGAACTGTTGATCCCAAGTATTTAAACTCATCCACCTTTGCCACCTCTACTTCCTGCATCCTCACCATTCCTCTATCCTCCCTCTCATTCACACACACATATTCTGTCTTAGTCCTGCTGACCTTCATTCCTTTTCTCTCTAGAGCACATCTCAATTCTCCAGGGTCTCCTCCACATGTTGCCTATTCTCACTACAGATCACAATGTCATCTACAAACATCATAGTCCACGGGGACTCCTGTCTGATCTCATCTGTCAATCTGTCCATCACCATTGCAAATAAAAAAGGGCTCAGAGCTGATCCTTGATGTAATCCCACCTCCACCTTAAACGCATCTATCACTCCCACCACAGACCTCACCGCTGTCACACTACCCTCAAACATATCCTGTACCACTCTTACATATCTTCTCTGACACTCCCAACTTCCTCATACAATACCACAACTCCTCTCTAGGCACCCTGTAATATGCTTTCTTTAAGTCCATAAAGACACAATGCAACTCCATCTGACCTTCTCTGTACTTCTCCATCAACACTCTCAGAGCAAACATCTCATCTTGCACAGCAATAGTGTAGTGATCAGTGCATCCGCCTAACGAGCAGGCATTCCCGGTTCGTATCCCACTGCAGCACATACCATTTTTGGTTGGGAGGGTGGCCTAATGGTGAAGGTGTTTGCCTTATAAACACAAGGTGCAGGGTTTGAGTCTCACAAGGGATAATTGGCTAGGCTTAAAATGGCTCACAAGGGCAGTTAGCTTCGTACTAACCTATGAACCTATGAATCTGTAGTGCTCTTTCCTGGCATGAAACCATACTGCTGATCACTAATCATCACGTCCCTTCTTAACCTAGCTTCCACTACTCTTTCCCATAACTTCATGCTGTGACTGATCACTTTAATCCCTCTGTAGTTACTACAGCTCTGCACATCACCCTTATTCTTAAAAATCGGTACCAAAACACTTTTCCTCCATTCCTCAGGCATCCTCTCACTTTTCAAGATTTCCTTAAACAATCTAGTTAAAAACTCCACTGCCATTTCACCTAAACACCTCCATGCTTCCACAGGTATGTCATCTGGACCAACATTCTTTCCATTCTTCATCCTCTTCATAGCTGTCCTTACGTCCTCCTTGCTAATCCACTGCACTTCATTATCCACTATCTGCACATCATCCAACCTTCTCTCCCTCTCATTCTCTTCATTCATCAGCCCCTCAAAGTACTCTTTCCATCTGCTCAACACACTCTCCTCGCTTGTGAGTACGTTTACCTCATTATCCTTTATCACCCTTACCTGCTGCATATCTTTACTAGCTCAGTCCCTCCGTCAAGCCAATTGGTACAGGTCCTTTCTACCTCCTTAGTGTCCAACCTTTCATACAACTCTTCATACGCCTTATCCTTAGCCTTCGCCACCTCTCTCTTTGCTATCCACCTCATCTCCTTATACTCCTGTGTACTTTCTTCATCTCTCTGACAATCCCACTTCTTCTTCGCCAACCTCTTTCTCTGTATACTCTCCTGTACTTCTTCATTCCACCACCAGGTCTCCTTGTCCTCCTTCCTCTTTCCAGATGTCACACCGAGCACCTTCCTAGCCATCTCCCTTACTAACTCTGCTGTAGTTACCCAGCTATTCAGTAACTCTGCACTGCCACCCAGTGCCTGTCTTAACTCTTCCTTGAACTCCACCTCACAGTTACCCTTTTTCAGTTTCCACCATTTGATCCTTGGTGCTGCCCTCACACTCCTCCTCCTCTTCTTGATCACCAATGTCATCCTACAAACCACCATCCTATGCTGGCTAACTACACTTTCCCCTGCCACCACTTTACAGTCTCCAATCTCCTTCAGACTGGCCCTTCTGCATAAGATATAATCCACCTGTGTGCATCTCCCTCCACTCTTGTATGTCACCCTATGCTCCTCCCACTTGTTAAAATACATATTCACCACAGCTATGTCCATCCTTTTCACAAAATCCACTACCATTTGACCTTCTGCATTTCTTTGCTTAACACCATACCTACCCATCACTTCCTCATCCCCTCTGTTCCCTTCACCAACATGCCCATTGAAATCTGCTCCAATCACCACTCTCTCACCCTTGGATACAGTCATCACCACTTCATCCAACTCACTCCAAAATGTTTCTCTCTCATCCATCACACACCCAACTTGTGGAGCATATGCACTAACAACATTCATCATTACACCATCAATTTCCAGCTTCATAAACATCACTCTATCCGACACTCTTTTCACCTCCAAAACACTCTTAGCATACTGTTCCTTCAGGATAACCCCTACGCCATTTCTCCTCCCATCCACACCATGATAAAACTATTTGAACCCGCTTCCAATACACCTAGCCTTGCTCCCCTTCCATCTGGTTTCTTGCACACACAATATACCAACCTTCCTTCTGTCCATCATATCAGCTAGCTCTCTCCCTATACCAGTCATACTGCCAACATTCAAAGTTCCGAACCTCACTACCACAATCCTAGCCTTTACCTGCCTTCAGGCATGCTTTCCCCCTCTTCTCCTCCTTCAACCAACAGTAGCCCAATTTCCGCCAGCATCCTGTTGGCCAACAGTACTGGTGACAGTTGTTGTTAACCCGGGCCTCAACCGATCCAATATGTATATCTGTACTGTTGTTCGCATGTATGATTTGGCAAAGTTTTACCCCGGATGCCCTTCCTGATGCAACCCTCCCCATTTATCCGGGCTTGGGACCGGCACAAAGAAATGCACTGGCTTGTGCATCCCCAGTGGCTGGGTTATGCTGCCAATATATGTAACTCCATAAAATTGTAGAAGGAGACAATTTTGGGCACATTGTGCATGCTGCAAAAAGAACTGTTGGCTAACATCAAAGAGTGACACAATTCTAATTTTATGAACTTTAATTATACCTTGACTTAGGAATGGGGTTCATTCCCATCATGTTATTAGAAACTGAAAAGACTTGGAGAAATTAAACCATGAAAAGCAGGTAATTTCATGAATATGTATAGTGGGACGTAGCTGACGTCAGAGACCCTGCAATTTGTTTAGCAATCAGATTCAGGCTGGTGGATAATGGAGCTTACCCAACCTCAGATACTCTTTCTTTAGAGCTGGTAGGTAGCAGTACTTACCTGACCTCATAGGCCATTTGTTGTGGAAAATAATTAGCTTAAGCTGTTGTATAGCAGACTTAGGTGATCTAAGAGGCCCTTCTTTGAGGAATAAAATCAATTTAGAGATGATGCATAGTGGAATTTACCTGATGTCAGAGGACCTTCAACAGTGAAAGCAATCAGTTTAGAGCTGGTGCATTGCAGGACTTACCTGCCTGAGAGGTCCTTCATTGCAGAAGTCATTCACTTTAGAGCTTGCGTGCAGCTGGCCTTACCTACCTCTGAGACCCTTCAATGTTAAAAACAATCAGTTTAGTGCTAGATCATAGCTGGGCTTACCAGACCTCTGAGGCCCTCTGTTATGGAAAGTAGTAGGTTTACATCTTGTGTGTAGTGTGACTTACCTCACCTTAGAGGCCCTTGGTTGCAGAAAGCAACTGGTTTAGTGCTAGAACATAGAGAGGCTTACCTGAACTCAGTAGCCCTTTGTTGCAAAAGCAATCAGTTTAGAAATGACACACATCAAAACTTACCTGATCTCAGAGGCCTTTGGTTGCAGAAAACAATCAGCTTATAGCTGATGGGATTCACAAGCAGTTTAGAGCTCGTGAAGACAGCAACTTACCAGAACTCAGAGGCCCTTCATTGTGGAAAGTAAGCAGTGTAGAGGTGATGCATAAAAGGTCTTATCTGACTTTTGAGGCCTTTGTTGCTTAGAGCAATCTGTTTAGGCCATATGTGTCATAAGTGTGCTAGCCTGTGTAACTGATTTATTACTGTTTCTACATTTTCTGTGTGTTTCTATCTAAAAACAAAAAAAATAAAATAATCCTTGTTTTCCCGCCTCTCCTCGACTAGTTTAGACCAGTTTACAGGCTTTGCTGTATTCTGGGCTGTGGTGTAGTTCCTGTGTTGTCCATTACCTTACTCGGATAGAAGGAAGTTTCTTTGCTCACCAATGGAAGTAGGGAGCCTTGAGCAGCCTACCTGTCCCTGTAGGAAGTGACCTCAGCACAAGAGCTGCAGTAATTGGTTGTTTTGGACCATTTCTAGCTCTTTTGAACTTCCCTGTTTAAAATCTGCATTTGCACGGCTTTGCACGGTTGTGCGCATAGCACAGCACCCGTTAAACAAGGTTAAACTTCTTCTGCCTCTGCCAAGTCTGCTCTTCAAACTTTCCCTTAAGGAAGCTCTACTCTTAGTATAATCAGACTACTCGCTATATTATAAGCCTAGCACTTGTTCTCAAAACTTCTCTACTAAGTAAGCGCTCTCATACTAAGTAAGCACTACATCCACCTACCACCCCTGTGAACATCCACTTCCCTTAAAGGTACAGCACTCCTTTATACTGTTCTAGCATGTCAAGTGTTTGAGTACTGGCGTCCTCTCCAGTTCAGCTAGTTAATCTGGGTATCTTGAGACAATGCTACAATTGTCTTATGTACACAGACAACCCTCTCCTCCTCCCAACAAATACAAATACATGTGAGAGATGCAACTATATAGCCAAACTGGAGGCTGAACTCTCTCAACTCAGGGCTGGCATGACCAGACAGGAGGAGATGGTAACCACACACACAGCAAACCCAGTCCCACATAGACCTACCACAACTGCAAACCAAACACATAAAAACACAAAGACATACTCGGAGGCTCTAATAAAAAAATTACCAAAACAACAGAGGCTCCCAAAGCAGACATCCAAAAATCCACCACCTCAAAACAAAACACATGCAACACATACTTCAATAAATCAGTGTGTCAGTCAATCACAGCTCGTCAGGCCAAACACCATGCCTGATACACTAGTAATAGGTAACTCTATAGTCAGACACACTGATGTCCTGCTTACCAGGCTGAACAAGGAGAGGGTGACTGTGAGCTGCCTATCGGGAGCTAGGATCCGCCACATAACACATGCACTCAGGTCACTCCAAAGCAAGTACAAATATGACTCCGTCATTGTCCATGCTGGTGTGAATGACCTGAGACGTACCTCCCTGGACTACATGAAAAGAGACATAGAGGAGCTCTCTGATTATGTAGCCCAGGCTGGTATGACCCTGACCCTGAGCAGCATCTTGCCCTCACCAAGAATGATGCAACAATACAAAGACAAGATGATCAGCTTTAATAATTGGCTCAAGTACTGGTGTCATTCTAAGGGGATCCAATGTCTGTCTGCCTGGGATGACATGTTGGACAAGCCACACTGCTTCCCAAGGGACGGCTTGCACCTGTCACCACTGGGCTTCCAGATATTGGCTAAGGCTCTTGCCACCCCCATAGTGCCTTTTTTAGGCAAGGCTCAAAAGACAAACCCACCTCCTTAGATAACAAAAATGGAAAAAAATGGAGGGTAATGCTGCTCAACGCCAGAAGTCTAAACCTCAAGATGCAGGCACTCAATGCACTTCTCAGTATGGAGAACATCGACGTCTGTGCAGTAACTTAAACCTGGTTCAAGGCTCCTGAGAGCACCCCAGCACTACCAGGCTATACCTCATATCATGCTTTTCGGCCGCAAAACCCGGGCCGAACCACAAAGGGAGGGGGAGTGTCCATATTCATCAAGGACACCCACACCTCCAGGTTAGTAGCAACACATGAAGCATCGGAGACCATACAGGTGCAACTAACCATAGGCAAAACTGCTATACAACTGGTAGCATGTTACAGACCACCCTCCCAATCTCAGGAAACCCACTCAGCCTTCCTGAAGATATTGGAGGATATGAATGTATCACAAAATACCATCATACTGGGAGACTTTAACTACCCTAACATAGATTGGGTACATTATTCTAGCCCTAACACCCTAGCCCAAAGGTTCCTGGAATTCATAAATTCAAATGCACTGGAACAATTAGTCACCTCTCCCACTAGGGGATATAATATACTAGACCTGATCATCACAAACATGGGGAAAAAATGCTCCACACCAGTGGTATACCCCTCACTAGTGAGATCTGACCACAAACTAATCACCCTGGATATACATATCCCACCTCCACCCCCAGCACAAAAGACCACAGTGAAAAACTTCTCAAAAGCAGACTTCACTCTTCTTAAGACTGAGATGGTATCCTTTAAGCCCACTGGGCCAGTGGATACCACATCCCACAATGCTGAATCCTTCACAAATGCTTTCTATGGACATCTCCAAGAATGCATGGATCATGCAATCCCAAATAAATCCAAGTCCCTCTCCACCAAAGGCAAGCATCCTGTCTGGTGGACCTCAGCCATTAACAAATTGTATAACAAAAGAAGGAAGCTATTGCACGATAGAGCAAAATCCCATAAAGGGAAGACATCTCTGATCAATACTAGCAGAAAACTACGTTCTCTCATAAAAACATCCAAGGCCAACTTTGAGAGAAAAATCGCTAAGGACACTAAAGATAACCACAAAGCCTTCTTCAGCTACGTTAGAAACCTGGGCGGAAACCCTCAGATATGCTCAGAGTTAGTTCACAACAACAAAAAATACACTGAACCCACAGATATTGCCAACATTCTGGCTGACAGGTTCAGTGCAAATTTCTCCCCTCCCTAACCCCCAAAAGAAGAAATACTTATCCCAGCTGAATGTAATCTCCCTGTCATCTCAGATGTCCAGGTGAGAGCTGCCCTCAGCAAAGCTAAAAACACAGCATCAATGGGACCTGACGGTATCCCGGGTTGCGTGCTACGTGAACTCCAAGAGGAGCTAAACCCACACATAAAAATGCTATTTAACCTTAGCCTTACTACAGGATATGTACCTGAACACTGGCGTACAGAAACAGTGGTCCCACTCCACAAAGGGGGTACCTCTACAGACCCTGGGAACTACCGCCCCATAACCTTAAGACATTAGGGACCTACAGACACTTGACCCCACCCAGTTCGGCTTTGTAAAGGGCAGATCCTGCCTTTTGAACCTGGTTGACTTTTTCGAAACAGTCACTAGAGCCATTGATGATGGCAAAGCAGTCCATACAGCCTACCTGGACTTGGCTAAGGCCTTCGACACAATACCCCACTCAGGCATCATAGATAAGCTCAACAGCTTAAATGTAAACCCTTATATCACTAGATGGGTTGCAAACTGGCTAAAGGACAGAACCCATAAAGTTAAAATCGCTGGAGCAATGTCAGACTCAAAGTCAGTCACAAGTGGTGTCCCACAGGGATCTGTTCTGGGACCCCTCTTGTTCAGCATTTATTTCTCAGATGTTAAAGCAAACATGGGAGGGTTGTGGCTGACAAAGTTCGCAGATGACTGCAAACTAGACGCCATAGTCGATACACCAGCGGACACACACATCCTACAAAAAGGCCTCACAGAAACGGACAACTGGTGCCGGAGTCATGGCCTTAAACTAAATGCCAAAAATGTATAGTCATCCCCTTTGGGAAAAACAAAGTACCCACAAATTATCACATAGACAGCAACCCACTGAGTACGGAAAAAGTAATCAGAGACCTAGGGACCCAAGTCGACAGCGACCTCTCATTTGACACCCACGTTGCCAAAGTGGTTAGAAAAACATACTACCTTGCACACCTTATCATGAAGGGATTCACATCCAGATCCAAGGATGTCATTGTACCCCTATACTCCTCCCTCATCAGACCCATGATTGAGTACAATTCCCCATTTGGTATGTACCTTACCCGGCATTTGCAACAGCTGGAGAGACCACAAAAGTACCTCACCAAGAGGATCAAGGGTCTCCAACATATGTCTTATTCTGCCAGACTAAAGAAACTCCAGCTCTATTCAGTAGCATACCGCCTGCTCAGAGGTGATCTCTGCCTGACGTACAAGGCCATGTCCAATCAGGAACTGATGGACATGCTCCACCTCAAAAAATCCAAATCCATCAGAACCACGAGAGCTAAAGACTTAAACCTCGGCACAAGTATGAATAGGACATGCTGGAGGGATAGATTCATAACCCAGAGGCTTCCCATGCTCTGGAACAAGATCCCAGATCATGTTAGGCAGAGCCCCTCACTGACTCTCTTCAAGAGAAATCTTGATGAGTGGATGGGAGATCGTAAGTTTACCCCAGGGGTCACATCTGTGTCACTGCTAGACAGGGGCACAGTAAACTAATTCTATTATATAAGGGGACCTTCACTGTGTCACTACTAGACAGAGGCACAGTATTCTAAATCTATTCTGTGCATTTTGTACCATTTTATGGGGTGTCGAAAGCCACATCACTATGGCTAGGCTTACAAATGCCCCAGGGCAGATAGCCTAGTACTAAACTATAAAACTATGAAACTAAACAATTACCTGACATGATCGGATCTACACTGCTGAAACCCAGGACAAAGGGGTGGGCTCAAAGGGCAGGCCAAAGTCAAATCTTCAGGAATTTTTTTTAGAATACTCACGAGAAATGGAGAGCAAAAAAAGGTACTCTTAGTCTAGAAGAAAATGATTTAAGGGAAGAGCTGCTTGATTTAAAGAGATGGATAGACATATCAAAAGTGATAAGAGAAATAGATTACAAAATGTAAATAAACCCAGTAATTAGGACTATTAAAAGAAATTCTTGTGATATAATAAAAATTAGTATGATATGTTATGATGCAGCAAAACTGTTCATAGGTTCATAGGTAGGTACTAGAATATCGGCCCAAGGGCCTAAGTAAGCCTAGCCAACAAGGTTCCCTGGCTTACACCACCCAAGAAAGATAATTTCCTGTGCCCCTGTCGAGCAGAGCCACAGAAGTGATCCCCAGGGTGTATTTCCTATTTCCCATCCACTCAAGATTTTTCTTGAAGAGTGCTAATGAGGAACTTTGCTTGACATAGATGGGTAGCTTGTTCCAGAGTATAGGAAGTCTCTGGGACAGGAATCTATCCCTCCAGCATGTCCTGTTTATTGTGGTGACAAGGTTTAGGTCCCTAGAGCATGTAGCTCGGAGGGATTGGGATTTCTTTAGGTGTAGCATGTCCAACAGCTCTGGGTTTGACATAGCTTTATATGTTAGGCAGAGATCTCCTCAGCATAGGCAATATGCTACAGAGTAAAGCTGGAGTTTTTTGAGACGGTCAGTGTAGGGCATCTGTTTGAGGCCAGTAATCCTCTTTGTGTGGTACTTCTGCGGCCTTTCCAGCTGCTGCAGATATCTTGTAAGGTACATTCCAAAAGGGGCATTGTACTCTATAATGGGTCTAATGAGTGCCGAGTAGAGGGGAACAATGACTTCTTTTTTCCTGGATCAGAACCCTTTTGTGATGAGGTGTGCCACATAGAAGGATTTCCTGACTACTGTGGCAATGTGATTATCAAAAGAGAGACTACTGTCCACCTGGGTCCCAAGGTCTCTTATCACACATTCGGCATTAAGTAGTCTGCCGTTTATGTTGTAGTTCATGGGTACAGAGTTTTTACTAAAGGGGATGACAATGCACTTTTTGGCATTGAACTTGAGGCCATGCCTCTGACACCAGGCATCTGTCTCAGTAAGGCCCTTCTCTAGGATGTCCACATCATTTGGGGACTCAACTATGGCTCCTAGTTAGCAGTCACCTGTGAACTTCATTAGCCAGAGGCCTTCTGTGTTAGCCTGTACTTCAGAGAAGTAGATACCAAACAGGAGAGGTCCCAGGATTGAACCCTGTGGTACTCCACTTGTCACTGGTTTGAAGTCAGATTTGGAGTCTGCAATTTTTATAGTGTGGGTTCTGTCAGTGAGCCAGTTGGCAACTCATCTTGTGACATAGGGATTTATATCAAGTTTAGTGAGTTTAGCTATAATTCCAGAATGGGGGATGGTGTTGAAAGCCTTGGCAAGGTCAAGATAGGCTGTGTAAACCACCTTACCCTCATCTACAGCTTTGGTGACTGCCTGAAAGAAGTCAATCAGGTTCAGAAGGCATGATCTGCCTTTCACAAAGCTGAACTGGGTGGGGTCCAGAGTTTGGAGGTTACCAATATCTTTATGAGTTCCATGATGATACATTCCATGGCCTTGCAGACCAGGCTCTTCAGGTTAATAGGGAGATAGTTCCCAGGATCATTTGTGGCTCCCCCTTTGTGGAGTGGGATAACTGTTGCTGTGTGCCATTCAGTGGGCACAAAGCCTGACATGAGACTATGATTGGACATGGTGCTTAGGGGGGAGCTAGTTCATTCTGAAGTTCATGTAAAATGCAGCCTGGGATGTTGTCTGGTCCTATGGATGCTGTGTTTTTGATTTTAGAGAGTGCATCTTTTACCTGCATAGATGTGATTACAGGGACTTTGCATTCTTCCTGTATAGATACGGGCCCTTTAGGGGGTGAGAGGGGGGATAATGTTAGGACTGAACCTATCTGCCAGGATGTTGGCAATATCAGTTGGTTCTGTAATTTTTGTGTCTTTGTGCTGTAACTCATAGCAGATCTGGGTGTTGCCATTGAGATTTTTGACATAGCTATAGAATGCTTTGTGATTGCCCTTAGAATCAGTGGCGATTTTGTTTTCATAGCTAGCTTTGGAGGATCTTATAAGGGATCTCAGCTTCTTACTGAGGCTGACCAGGGAGCTCTTCCACTCATGGGATTTTACTCTGTTTTGCAACAGTTTCTTCCTTCTGTTGTAGAGTTTGTTTCTGGCAGGAGACCACCAGATTGGCTTCCTATTTTTGGAGGATAGCATCTTGGTTCTGTTTGGGATAAGCACGATCCATGCACGTGTGTAAGTGCTTATAGAGTGCATTTGTGTAGGATTCAGCAGTTGTAACTATATTGCCCATATGCATGGGTGTCATGAAATTCACCACTTCTGTCTTAAGAAGCATGAAGTTGGCTTTGGAGATACTTTTTACCATGGTTTCCTTAATGGTGGGTGGGGTAGGGATGCTGATATCTAAGGTGATTAGCTTATGGTCGGATCTGACCAACGAGGAGTTGATTTCAGGTGTGGAACACCGGTCACTCATGTTGGTAATGACTAGGTCTAGGATACTGTTGCCCCTGGTGGGGGTGTGGATAAGTTGATCCATGGCACTGGAATTTATGAATTCCAAAAAGCATTGAGTGAAGGAGTGGGTACATGAGTAGTTTTCCCAGTTAATGGTGGGGTAGTTGAAATCATCCATTATTAGGATGCTCGGTTGAACCCTAATATTTTCCAGTATATCAAGAAAAGAGGAGTGGGAATACTGGGGCATGGTGGGGTATCAGTTGCAAGCTACAATTTGGATTGCATTTTTGCCCAGAGTTAGTTGCACTTGAATAACCTCGGATGCATTATGCTGCACAACTAACCTAGAGGTGTGGATATCCTTAATGAATATGGACACATCTCCGCCTTTGGTGTTCTGATCCAGGTAAGATGGCCGAAAAGTGTGGTATGAGTTATAGCCTGGTAATGCAAGGGTGCTCTCTAGAGCCTTGAACCAGGTCTCAGTCACTGCGCAGATATTGATGTTCTCCATTTTAAGGAGTGCCTCGGGTGAGTGCATTTTGAGATTTAGACTTTTAGCATTGATTAGCATTAGCCTCAGTTTTTGCTTGCCTATTCCTGTTACGGTGGTGAATTTGTCATTTGAACTTTGCCTAAAAAAGGCACTATAGGGGCAGCAGGTGCCTTAGCCACTATCCAGAATCCAAGGTGCGACAGGTACAGGCCATGTCTGGCAAAGCATTGTGGTCTGTAGACCATATTGTCCCAGGCAGTCAGATACTGGATCCCCTTAGAATGACAAAAGAAGCTTAGCCAATTGTTGAAGTCAATCATTTTGTCCTTGTACTGTGGTATTCTGGGCAATGGCAGGATGCTACTCAGGGCTAGGATCACACCTGCCTGGGCTACAAGATTGGAGAGCTCTTCCGTGACTCTTTTCATGTAGTCCAGGGAGGTATGTCTCACATCATTCACACCAACATGGACAATGACAGAGTCATATTTGTACTTGTTGTGGAGTGACCAGAGTGCATGGGATTATGTGACGAATCCTGGAACCTGACAGGCAGCTGACAATAACCTTCTCCTTGTTTAGCCTGGTGAGTGGGACATCAGTGTGCCTGACTATAGAGTCACCTATGACTAGTGTGTTGGGTAAGTTCGTTTGCCTTATGGGCTGTAGTTTATTGGCACAATGAGTCTGTGGGCTGTGTGTCATTTGGGTTGTGTTGGGGGGCTGGAGGTTGCTTGCATTTCTGCTTTGGAGGTCTCTGTTGTTTGAACAGATTATTATTGAGAGACTCTGCAAATGTTTTTGTGTTTTTATGTGTGGATTTTGGTGGTGTAGGTTTAGTGGGACTATGTGATGAGTGTGGTGTGATGCAAGTGTTTACCTTCTCCTCCTGACTTTAAAGTTCAGTCTTGGTTGGAGAGAGAGCTTTACCTCCAGTTTGGCTAGATAACTGCTTCTCTCACAGGTTGTGGTGTTAGGTGGTAGGAAGAGAGGGTTGTCTGTGTACATGAGGCAATTGCTACATTGCCTCAAGATGCCCAGATTCATCAGATGGACAGGAGAGAACACTGGGAGCTGACCCTTGGACATTCCTGAATAAAAAAACTACTTACCCCTAGACAAGTGAGGAGAGTGAGTATAAAAGTTGTTTTTCTCTAAGCAAGTGAGGAAAGTAAGTACAAAAACTGTTTTCCTCTAGGTAAAGAGGAAGGTTGAGTGTTGTAGTAATTTGTGGCTTATTTAGTGCTAACAGCAAGTTCTGAAGATATGCTGAGCATGAATAAGCAAATTCAAGTGCTAAAACTAAGAATCTGTGCCTAGATCTTGTGGTAGATAGGCTACCTAGTGCTTACCACTCCCACTGATAAGCTAGAAGGCTTCCCTCCAACACAGATAGGCTTGGGGGGCTCAGAATCTTACAAGCAGTCCTGGATACAGCAAATCTGTATCTGGACTAGACTAGTTACAGGAAAGGTGGGAAAGAAGCTCAAATGCAGGCTTTTAAACCAGAAGATTGAAAGAGATGGAAAAACTGCCCAAACGGCCAATAAAGTACAATTTCTGGGCCAGAAATCATTCTTGTGACAGATAGGCTACCTAGTGCTTACCACTCCCACTGATAAGCTAGAAGGCTTCCCTCCAACACAGAAAGGCTTTGGGGGCTCAGACGCTTAGAAACAGTCCTGGTTACAGCAAATCTGTATCTGTACTAAACTAGTTACTGGATAGGCAGGAAAAAAGCTTAGAATTTTTTTTTGGAAAGTGGAAAGGGAGAAAGGAGAAACAGACATAATTCAAAATTAAGGACCCAAGTGGCTTGCCCTTCACAAATGTTCTCTCTGTATTAGGTAGAATGAGCTAGTGACAGTAGACTGGAATAGAGCTGGGATAGAGCTGAACAGATGAGACTAGTAGGAGTGCCTGAATTCAAAATATGATCTCACTGTACTCAGTTGAGTGAGCAAATGAGATAGACCCAGGAGGAGTGTTCAAACACAAATTTACAGGAGGAGGGCAATTCCAAAGCCACCAAGATTAATACCACAACAAGAACAGGGACGGTGGGTGGGAAACTAACTGCAGAGAGAGAGAGACCACAGTATTCTATGAATCAATTAAGTAGAAAAATAAATAACTACAGACAGACACAGACCAATGAAACAAATACAAAGAAAAATAAAATGCAGTACAATCTTTAACACTGCAAGTTTGTACCTAACTCAGCTAGTAATGCAGCTGATTGTAGATATGTAGCAGAAGCCAAACAACTCAGATATTAAGCAGTAATAAATTCAAAGATATGTGACTAACACTTATAAATACAGAGAAATCCTCAAGGCTAAGAGTTTAACAGTGAATATCAATTTAGTGAAACACAATAGCCCCCACTAACTGCAGAGACAGAGAGATACCACAGTATTATATGAAACAATTAAATAGAAAAATAAATAATTACAGAGAGACACAGACCAAATGAAACAATTAAATACACAGAAAAATAAAATAAAATGCAGTACAATCTTTTACACTGTAAGTTTGTATTTAACTCAGCTAGTAATGCAGTTGATTATAGGTATGTAGCAGAAGCCAAACAACTCAGATATTGAGCAGTAATAAATTCAAACATATGTTAACAGATACAGTCTTACCAAGACCTAGAGCAATAAGGCAAAGGAATGAAAGAAACAAATTGCCACTATGAAAGCACTGAATACCTTAAACTATAAAACAAGTAAGAAAAGTAATATCACTGTTAGAAGAATATAGTAGGGATATATCATCAAATCTACTTATAAAGATAGACATGAAAAAAGCAATACACAGTATCAAAACAGATCAGGGGCAGTTATACAATATTATAAATAAATAGTAAATTAAAAATATCAGCACAGGAAGAACATCAGCAAAATCGAAGAAATCAATACATTTTGGAGAAATATTTGTAAAGACCCTGGGAACATTATAAAGATGCTGAGTGGACAGAAAGATTAAAAGAAACATTTAGGAGTTTTAATGTAGACAATCTGAAATGGGATGAAGTAACAGCCAGAGAAACTAAAATAAAAATAAGAAAATATAGCAGGAAAACTCCAGGATCTGATGCAGTACCTAACATTTGGCTAAATGTTTTAACATCTTTGTGCAGAAATTTAACCCAGAGTAAGAATTACTTATATATGCATCCGGAACGGACAACATTCTGGTTAACAACAGGAAAAACAATACTCATCCGTAAGAGGGAACCTACAAGATACATGCCTTCCAGCAATATACAAACTATATACTAGAACTGATACTGACAGTTAATAGTAAAAAAAACCTCAAGTATTGTGATATAACAAAACAGTAACAGAAAAAGTTATATGGAGCAAATGACCATTTGTTGCTAAATAAAGCCATAACAGAGAAGTTTAAAAGAGGAAGAATTTAAGTATGTCATTGATAGATTATAGGAAAGTGTTTGAAAATATCCCTCATTGAAGGATAAAGGAATGCTTACAGGTGTATAAGTTTCACCCTACATTGATCAATTATATCAAAGTGACTATGAAATAGTGTCAAACCACATCAGCTATAACAAAGGGAAAGTTATTATCACAAGAATAAAAATTCAAAGAAGGTTATTCCAGGGTGATTCTTTGTAATCACTGTTGTTTTGTCTTACCATTAAACCATTATTTTTTTTATTTAATAGAGTAGGCTTTGGTAACAATTTGGCTCCCAGAAAGGAACCTTGTTTAAAGACTTGTCATTTACTTTTTGTGGATGACTTAATACTATATAGTTCATCACATTAGTAGTTGAAAACACAACTACAAATTCTTAAAACTTTCTAGGTTGATATAAGAATGACATCTGGCATTGATAAATGTGCAAAAGGAAAATTTAAGTCCAAATCCAAAAACAGATGCACGTGAAGCCCTCTTGCACGGCAACAAGAACCAACGAAAAAAATGAAAGCCAGCAAGATGAGAAGGTGGCAAAACCATTTAATAAACCCGAAGGAAAAAACACCTCAAGGTTATGTAAAGATTGTATAAATACAATACATCCAAACCGGTTTCGCTCCAGAGAGCCTTCTTCAGTGGATACAGATAAAAATGAGAACAATGCATTGAAGGAACATCTCATTATATATAAATCTGCACACCTGATATAAAACAATTAACCAATCAAAAGGAAACATAGAAATCCATTCACCAAAACATTAAAAATGGTCATTAAGACCTGGTGGAAACAAAGCCCCCAGTTTGACTATCCATTTTCTTTCCAAAAAATTCAGTAACTCATGCCAACCATCTTTGTCTTTGCAAATCCCACTAATATGATCAATAACCATAAATTTAAAGTTAGCAGTAGTGTGCTTTAAAGTGTGTTTAAATAATGCATTATTTGGACGTTTATTTTTGATGGCACTTAAATGTTCACATATTCTCAAGCGAAAAGCTCGAGAAGTTTGTCCCACATAAAATGCTAGACACGTACATGTCACCAAATAAATAACCCAATTGGTGCTACAGTTAGCCCATATCTTCATTTCAAAGACCTCAGAGGTGTTTTTGCTGGTAAATTCAGAAGTATGGGAGACCCGCATGCAATATGCACAATGGCCACAAGCAAAGCAACCCACTATAGGACCCCCTATCAAAGAGACTTGATGACTACCTGTGGACATGCAAACATGCTTTTTATAGTGGCTAAGTCTGGACCCTATAGATCTACCCTTTCTAAACGAGAAGAGACATCTATCCCTAAGAAATGGATGTAATCTATCTTCAGCCAACAGGACATTCCAATGTCTCTGAATGATATTTATGAAGCCCTGAGTATTACGTCCATAAGTAGTAACAAGGCGTAGAGGCTGTGTATCTTCATTATTGTTCTGATGTTTATATCGTAGTAAATCAGGCCTGTTAAAATTGGCAACCCATTGTTTGGCCTGATTAATGATCCCTGGACGATAGCCCCTGTCTAAAAATCTACAAGCCAAATCATCATGTGTTTTGATATAAGAAGCTTGATTAGAACAAATCCTCTTGGCGCGTAGGAATTGTGATTTTGGTATGTTTTGGATGATATGTTGTGGGTGGAGGCTGGAAGCATGTAATAAGGAGTTATACTCAGGAAATTTTCTAAAGATGGAGGTGGACAATGTATTATCAGGATTCCTGGTGATTTCCACATCCAAAAAACATATTTTACATCTATGGAAAGACATTTTAAATTCAATGCCCCATACATTGTTGTTAAGATAGTCAAGAAATTCCCTGAGATACTCCTCATCTGCCCTCCACACCAACCAACAATCATCCAAATAACGGCTAAATGTCCATTTCACACATGTAAATGTTGTGATTAGGATCATATATGATAATCTCCTCAATAAAGGCCATGAAGAGATCAGCATATATGGGTGCAAAAGATGCACCCATTGCCGTCCTTTCTTTTGCCAAAACATTGGTCATGAAAATAGAAAACATTGCTAGTGAGCACATATTCCGTAAGACAAATCAAAAAGGTGTTAAATCCTGGTTTATAAAGCCCTGATCTGTTAAGCCAATAATCCAAAGCCTGCAGGCCTGCCCAATGTGGTATATTAGTGTATAAAGAAGTAATATCTAAAGTACATAATAACCAACTGGATTCAAGTTGTGTATTGTTAATAATGTCTAAAAATTGGGTTGTGTCTTGAATTCTTGATCTAATATGTGACAGCAGGGGTTTCAGATGAAAAGTGAGATATTCAGAAAGGGGTTCAGTAATAGACCCATGTCCAGAAACAATGGGTCTCCCCGGTGGATTGGTGGCGTATTTATGTATCTTAGGCAAAAGATAAAGATATTGTTTTTTAGGGGAGGTGACCATAAGTTGTTCCTTAATATATGTAGTAATAATCCCCTCCTCCACGGCTTGAGTCAAAAACTGACCAATTTGATGGTGAAATTGTGGAGATGGATCCAGGGGCATATACATATAATAGTCTTCATCCCGCAATTGTCTCATAGCCTCCTGATTATAAGCTGCCTCATCTAGAACCACCACCGCTCCCCCCTTATCAGCTGAAATCACAACCAGATTCTTGTTGTTGACAAGTTCCTCCAAACTAGAAATCTCATCCTTAGACAAATTATTATACAGTGTAGAAAAATCCTTAAGATGACAATGCACATCATTAAGCACATTTTTCATGAAAACACCCACCAAATGAACCATAGGGGGATTGAAACTGGATTTTTTAAACTTGAAAGTACCAGCAGAATCAGTAGTATTATTAGCAAAAAACACCTTGAGATTTAACATCCGACAGAAATTCGCCACATCCTGGGCAAGGGCATATTCAGAGACAAAAAACCCGGGAACAAAATTAAGTCCCTTATTTAATAATTGAATCTGTGTGCTGGTAAGTTCGACCGAAGAAATGTTATGTACATTGCATGAACTGTTTACTGTTGGGTCACCATCTTGAAAAGGTCCTGAAGACCCTGTGTGGGTCTGTCTTTTCTTATGTTTGCGCCCCCCCCCGTCTGTACCTATGTCCAAAGGGGGCGGAAAATTGACTTTTTGGCGCTAGGTAACCTATCACTAAGGTAAGCTTCAGAATCACCTTCAGTGGTAGAGGAGGTATCATCCCCAGAAGTACCACTGGAAGAAGACACACTTTTCTTTAGAATAGATTTCGGTCTCTTTCTCTTGGGAGTGGAAAATCTCTTATTATTAGAACTATCCAGAGGCAATCTGAATGATACATTTTTAGAGGTATCAAATGGTTTACCCTTTTCATAATCACTTACATCTCTAAAGAATTTCTTGAGTTTCCTCTCTTTTAGAGTAGATTCTAGTTTAGATAGATCCGTGCTAAGTTTTTTAACCTGTGATGAAAAGGAATCACAACTTTCAAAATTACTAGCCTCAATGCAAATGGTTTCCAGTTCCTGTATCCCCATATTGACCTTGCGTTCATAAAAATCAGCTAGGGCATCAACAAATTTAGATGAGGCCAATTGTTGGACCTGACCCCAATCTTCCAACAATTTCTCATCAATATTAGCTACCAAGGGTTGCACTCACACTCGCAAACCACGTGGAGTTATCTTTTTTACTTGATATGCCCTAAACAAGTGCAAGTGCCAAACATTGGTCCGAACCATCCTCATATGTTTGTTAAGTGAGTTGAAAAACATATCACATTTTACGTTCACATCCGAAACACTCATATTGTTACTCTGTCCAGAAGACCCCGCCCCTAGACCAAATATGGACAAATCATCCAAATCAGATGAAATCCCCTTGATAAGCGGTGATAGTGCCATATTCAAACCACTCACACCAAAAACCCAAAATGTGCACAAATCTATAGTACACCAATATATAAAAAAACAGAAATAAATGTGGGGCAGCTGTAAAAAAATTCCCTATCACATAAAGTGATATCTGTTAGAAATAAGCCATCTGCAAAGAGGTATGCAATGAGAAAGATCAAATACCAGAAAAGTAATAACAAAAATATCTGAAAAAGACAATGCTGAAAGTAAGACAATATACAATAAACAGTTCAGGTTTAAAATACCTATATACTGTGTATATGTCTTCAGCCATCAAAAGTGGCTCGGGTATATCAAATACAATAAGCAGTCCTATTAATCATGGAAAATCCACCTATAAACTGCGTATTTGTACCCGTCCTAATGAAAACATATTATTCTGGTATGAGACAAACAAGATCGGCAACTACCAAAAAATGTACAAAAGATCTATCAATGGATACCAACTCTGCCTAATACAGCCATATACCAAATCGCTGCCAACACAAAAATCCTGTTTAGTTAATATGTATAGATAACCATGCACATGATAGGCATTGGTGTCATAAAAAATCAAAAAAGAAAAATAATGTTAAGGATGTGAACAGTAAAAGCCAACTGCAAAAACAGTAGAAGTATGTGTAACAAATACAGGTCCTTCGAAACCAACAAATGTACATAAGACCAAGAACAAGGTCAAAAAATCAACACACCATCCCAAATATGACCCTAACTATATAAATGACATACAAAGATAACTGTCTAAATGAAGAAAAAACATCTAATATATTACACACATAAAGAAACCTAGTATATGACTATACCAGGTACACACCATATAACATATGTTAAAACAAAAGATAGAAATCAAATACCACAATTTGAAAATAAAAAACAGTGCCTAACCAGTGTCCAAGGAAGTCCCATAGGTAAATGTCCACACATAAAAATCTTGAAACTGTCCAGCAACCAAAAGGGAATCCGGCGACCGCAGCCACTATGTAAAAGATGCCAGTATGGAAAATGCTGACAATGTCAAACAATGACTGCCACCGGCGTATATACAAAAAACGCCAGTTCCTCGACCGCACAAGGACCGCCGAAAACCTTGACCGGTAAATAGAAAACCGGAAGTGAAGCACATACGTAAATGTGTGCAAAACCAAGAAGCAGGAAGTCACCGGGAGCTAAATAATTCCCTCGTTCATCCACCAAAAGCATTAGGTTTGTGTAAAGACACAAACTAGTTTCCGAAAATGCATCTAAGTTCAAAAAAATGTAAATAGTAATGTAATGGCACAATCGCCCAGACAAAGAACCACCGACTCCAAATGGTAACACAGCATCCAAACAAATACAGTCCAAATCCAAAAACAGATGCACGTGAAGCCCTCTTGCACGGCAACAAGAACCAATGAAAAAAATGAAAGCCAGCAAGATGAGAAGGTGGCAAAACCATTTAATAAACCCGAAGGAAAAAACCTCAAGGTTATGTAAAGATTGTATAAATACAATACACCCAAACCGGTTTCGGCTCCATGAGAGCCTTCTTCAGTGGATACAGATAAAAATGAGAACAATGCATTGAAGGAACATCTCATTATATATAAATCTGCACACCTGATATAAAACAATTAACCAATCAAAAGGAAACATAAAAATCCATTCACCAAAACATTAAAAATGGTCATTAAGACCTGGTGGAAACAAAGCCCCCAGTTTGACTATCCATTTTCTTTCCAAAAAATTCAGTAACTCATGCCAACCATCTTTGTCTTAGCAAATCCCACTAATATGATCAATAACCATAAATTTGGACTAGACTAGTTACAGGAAAGGTGGGAAAGAAGCTCAAATGCAGGCTTTTAAACCAGAAGATTGAAAGAGATGGAAAAACTGCCCAAACGGCCAATAAAGTACAATTTCTGGGCCAGAAATCATTCTTGTGACAGATAGGCTACCTAGTGCTTACCACTCCCACTGATAAGCTAGAAGGCTTCCCTCCAACACAGAAAGGCTTTGGGGGCTCAGACGCTTAGAAACAGTCCTGGTTACAGCAAATCTGTATCTGTACTAAACTAGTTACTGGATAGGCAGGAAAAAAGCTTAGAATTTTTTTTTGGAAAGTGGAAAGGGAGAAAGGAGAAACAGAGATAATTCAAAATTAAGGACCCAAGTGGCTTGCCCTTCACAAATGTTCTCTGTATTAGGTAGAATGAGCTAGTGACAGTAGACTGGAATAGAGCTGGGATAGAGCTGAACAGATGAGACTAGTAGGAGTGCCTGAATTCAAAATATGATCTCACTGTACTCAGTTGAGTGAGCAAATGAGATAGACCCAGGAGGAGTGTTCAAACACAAATTTACAGGAGGAGGGCAATTCCAAAGCCACCAAGATTAATACCACAACAAGAACAGGGACGGTGGGTGGGAAACTAACTGCAGAGAGAGAGAGACCACAGTATTCTATGAATCAATTAAGTAGAAAAATAAATAACTACAGACAGACACAGACCAATGAAACAAATACAAAGAAAAATAAAATGCAGTACAATCTTTAACACTGCAAGTTTGTACCTAACTCAGCTAGTAATGCAGCTGATTGTAGATATGTAGCAGAAGCCAAACAACTCAGATATTAAGCAGTAATAAATTCAAAGATATGTGACTAACACTTATAAATACAGAGAAATCCTCAAGGCTAAGAGTTTAACAGTGAATATCAATTTAGTGAAACACAATAGCCCCCACTAACTGCAGAGACAGAGAGATACCACAGTATTATATGAAACAATTAAATAGAAAAATAAATAATTACAGAGAGACACAGACCAAATGAAACAATTAAATACACAAAAAATAAAATAAAATGCAGTACAATCTTTTACACTGTAAGTTTGTATTTAACTCAGCTAGTAATGCAGTTGATTATAGGTATGTAGCAGAAGCCAAACAACTCAGATATTGAGCAGTAATAAATTCAAACATATGTTAACAGATACAGTCTTACCAAGACCTAGAGCAATAAGGCAAAGGAATGAAAGAAACAAATTGCCACTATGAAAGCACTGAATACCTTAAACTATAAAACAAGTAAGAAAAGTAATATCACTGTTAGAAGAATATAGTAGGGATATATCATCAAATCTACTTATAAAGATAGACATGAAAAAAGCAATACACAGTATCAAAACAGATCAGGGCAGTTATACAATATTATAAATAAATAGTAAATTAAAAATATCAGCACAGGAAGAACATCAGCAAAATCGAAGAAATCAATACATTTTGGAGAAATATTTGTAAAGACCCTGGGAACATTATAAAGATGCTGAGTGGACAGAAAGATTAAAAGAAACATTTAGGAGTTTTAATGTAGACAATCTGAAATGGGATGAAGTAACAGCCAGAGAAACTAAAATAAAAATAAGAAAATATAGCAGGAAAACTCCAGGATCTGATGCAGTACCTAACATTTGGCTAAATGTTTTAACATCTTTGTGCAGAAATTTAACCCAGAGTAAGAATTACTTATATATGCATCTGGAACGGACAACATTCTGGTTAACAACAGGAAAAACAATACTCATCCGTAAGAGGGAACCTACAAGATACATGCCTTCCAGCAATATACAAACTATATACTAGAACTGATACTGACAGTTAATAGTAAAAAAAAACTCAAGTATTGTGATATAACAAAACAGTAACAGAAAAAGTTATATGGAGCAAATGACCATTTGTTGCTAAATAAAGCCATAACAGAGAAGTTTAAAAGAGGAAGAATTTAAGTATGTCATTGATAGATTATAGGAAAGCGTTTGAAAACATCCCTCATTGAAGGATAAAGGAATGCTTACAGGTGTATAAGTTTCACCCTACATTGATCAATTATATCAAAGTGACTATGAAATAGTGTCAAACCACATCAGCTATAACAAAGGGAAAGTTATTATCACAAGAATAAAAATTCAAAGAAGGTTATTCCAGGGTGATTCTTTGTAATCACTGTTGTTTTGTCTTACCATTAAACCATTATTTTTTTTATTTAATAGAGTAGGCTTTGGTAACAATTTGGCTCCCAGAAAGGAACCTTGTTTAAAGACTTGTCATTTACTTTTTGTGGATGACTTAATACTATATAGTTCATCACATTAGTAGTTGAAAACACAACTACAAATTCTTAAAACTTTCTAGGTTGATATAAGAATGACATCTGGCATTGATAAATGTGCAAAAGGAAAATTTAAGTCCAAATCCAAAAACAGATGCACGTGAAGCCCTCTTGCACGGCAACAAGAACCAACGAAAAAAATGAAAGCCAGCAAGATGAGAAGGTGGCAAAACCATTTAATAAACCCGAAGGAAAAAACACCTCAAGGTTATGTAAAGATTGTATAAATACAATACATCCAAACCGGTTTCGGCTCCGCAGAGCCTTCTTCAGTGGATACAGATAAAAATGAGAACAATGCATTGAAGGAACATCTCATTATATATAAATCTGCACACCTGATATAAAACAATTAACCAATCAAAAGGAAACATAAAAATCCATTCACCAAAACATTAAAAATGGTCATTAAGACCTGGTGGAAACAAAGCCCCCAGTTTGACTATCCATTTTCTTTCCAAAAAATTCAGTAACTCATGCCAACCATCTTTGTCTTTGCAAATCCCACTAATATGATCAATAACCATAAATTTAAAGTTAGCAGTAGTGTGCTTTAAAGTGTGTTTAAATAATGCATTATTTGGACGTTTATTTTTGATGGCACTTAAATGTTCACATATTCTCAAGCGAAAAGCTCGAGAAGTTTGTCCCACATAAAATGCTAGACACGTACATGTCACCAAATAAATAACCCAATTGGTGCTACAGTTAGCCCATATCTTCATTTCAAAGACCTCAGAGGTGTTTTTGCTGGTAAATTCAGAAGTATGGGAGACCCGCATGCAATATGCACAATGGCCACAAGCAAAGCAACCCACTATAGGACCCCCTATCAAAGAGACTTGATGACTACCTGTGGACATGCAAACATGCTTTTTATAATGGCTAAGTCTGGACCCTATAGATCTACCCTTTCTAAACGAGAAGAGACATCTATCCCTAAGAAATGGATGTAATCTATCTTCAGCCAACAGGACATTCCAATGTCTCTGAATGATATTTATGAAGCCCTGAGTATTACGTCCATAAGTAGTAACAAGGCCTAGAGGCTGTGTATCTTCATTATTGTTCTGATGTTTATATCGTAGTAAATCAGGCCTGTTAAAATTGGCAACCCATTGTTTGGCCTGATTAATGATCCCTGGACGATAGCCCCTGTCTAAAAATCTACAAGCCAAATCATCACGTGTTTTGATATAAGAAGCTTGATTAGGACAAATCCTCTTGGCTCGTAGGAATTGTGATTTTGGTATGTTTTGGATGATATGTTGTGGATTGAGGCTGGAAGCATGTAATAAGGAGTTATACTCAGGAAATTTTCTAAAGATGGAGGTGGACAATGTATTATCAGGATTCCTGGTGATTTCCACATCCAAAAAACATATTTTACATCTATGGAAAGACATTTTAAATTCAATGCCCCATACATTGTTGTTAAGATAGTCAAGAAATTCCCTGAGATACTCCTCATCTGCCCTCCACACCAACCAACAATCATCCAAATAACGGCGCCAAATGTCCATTTCACACATGTAAATGTTGTGATTAGGATCATATATGATAATCTCCTCAATAAAGGCCATGAAGAGATCAGCATATATGGGTGCAAAAGATGCACCCATTGCCGTCCCTTTCTTTTGCCAAAAACATTGGTCATGAAAATAGAAAACATTGCTAGTGAGCACATATTCCGTAAGACAAATCAAAAAGGTGTTAAATCCTGGTTTATAAAGCCCTGATCTGTTAAGCCAATAATCCAAAGCCTGCAGGCCTGCCCAATGTGGTATATTAGTGTATAAAGAAGTAATATCTAAAGTACACAATAACCAACTGGATTCAAGTTGTGTATTGTTAATAATGTCTAAAAATTGGGTTGTGTCTTGAATTCTTGATCTAATATGTGACAGCAGGGGTTTCAGATGAAAAGTGAGATATTCAGAAAGGGGTTCAGTAATAGACCCATGTCCAGAAACAATGGGTCTCCCCGGTGGATTGGTGGCGTGTTTATGTATCTTAGGCAAAAGATAAAGATATTGTTTTTTAGGGGAGGTGACCATAAGTTGTTCCTTAATATATGTAGTAATAATCCCCTCCTCCACGGCTTGAGTCAAAAACTGACCAATTTGATGGTGAAATTGTGGAGATGGATCCAGGGGCATATACATATAATAGTCTTCATCCATAATTGTCTCATAGCCTCCTGATTATAAGCTGCCTCATCTAGAACCACCACCGCTCCCCCCTTATCAGCTGAAATCACAACCAGATTCTTGTTGTTGACAAGTTCCTCCAAACTAGAAATCTCATCCTTAGACAAATTATTATACAGTGTAGAAAAATCCTTAAGATGACAATGCACATCATTAAGCACATTTTTCATGAAAACACCCACCAAATGAACCATAGGGGGATTGAAACTGGATTTTTTAAACTTGAAAGTACCAGCAGAATCAGTAGTATTATTAGCAAAAAACACCTTGAGATTTAACATCCGACAGAAATTTGCCACATCCTGGGCAAGGGCATATTCAGAGACAAAAAACCCGGGAACAAAATTAAGTCCCTTATTTAATAATTGAATCTGTGTGCTGGTAAGTTCGACCGAAGAAATGTTATGTACATTGCATGAACTGTTTACTGTTGGGTCACCATCTTGAAAAGGTCCTGAAGACCCTGTGTGGGTCTGTCTTTTCTTATGTTTGCGCCCCCCCCATCTGTACCTATGTCCAAAGGGGGCGGAAAATTGACTTTTTTGGCGCTAGGTAACCTATCACTAAGGTAAGCTTCAGAATCACCTTCAGTGGTAGAGGAGGTATCATCCCCAGAAGTACCACTGGAAGAAGACACACTTTTCTTTAGAATAGATTTCGGTCTCTTTCTCTTGGGAGTGGAAAATCTCTTATTATTAGAACTATCCAGAGGCAATCTGAATGATACATTTTTAGAGGTATCAAATGGTTTACCCTTTTCATAATCACTTACATCTCTAAAGAATTTCTTGAGTTTCCTCTCTTTTAGAGTAGATTCTAGTTTAGATAGATCCGTGCTAAGTTTTTTAACCTGTGATGAAAAGGAATCACAACTTTCAAAATTACTAGCCTCAATGCAAATGGTTTCCAGTTCCTGTATCCCCATATTGACCTTGCGTTCATAAAAATCAGCTAGGGCATCAACAAATTTAGATGAGGCCAATTGTTGGACCTGACCCCAATCTTCCAACAATTTCTCATCAATATTAGCTACCAAGGGTTGCACTCTCACTCGCAAACCACATGGAGTTATCTTTTTTACTTGATATGCCCTAAACAAGCGCAAGTGCCAAACATTGGTCCGAACCATCCTCATATGTTTGTTAAGTGAGTTGAAAAACATATCACATTTTACGTTCACATCCGAAACACTCATATTGTTACTCTGTCCAGAAGACCCCGCCCCTAGACCAAATATGGACAAATCATCCAAATCAGATGAAATCCCCTTGATAAGCGGTGATAGTGCCATATTCAAACCACTCACACCAAAAACCCAAAATGTGCACAAATCTATAGTACACCAATATATAAACAAAACAGAAATAAATGTGGGGCAGCTGTAAAAAAATTCCCTATCACATAAAGTGATATCTGTTAGAAATAAGCCATCTGCAAAGAGGTATGCAATGAGAAAGATCAAATACCAGAAAAGTAATAACAAAAATATCTGAAAAAGACAATGCTGAAAGTAAGACAATATACAATAAACAGTTCAGGTTTAAAATACCTATATACTGTGTATATGTCTTCAGCCATCAAAAGTGGCTCGGGTATATCAAATACAATAAGCAGTCCTATTAATCATGGAAAATCCACCTATAAACTACGTATTTGTACCCGTCCTAATGAAAACATATTATTCTGGTATGAGACAAACAAGATCGGCAACTACCAAAAAATGTACAAAAGATCTATCAATGGATACCAACTCTGCCTAATACAGCCATATACCAAATCGCTGCCAACACAAAAATCCTGTTTAGTTAATATGTATAGATAACCATGCACATGATAGGCATTGGTGTCATAAAAAATCAAAAAAGAAAAATAATGTTAAGGATGTGAACAGTAAAAGCCAACTGCAAAAACAGTAGAAGTATGTGTAACAAATACAGGTCCTTTGAAACCAACAAATGTACATAAGACCAAGAACAAGGTCAAAAAATCAACACACCATCCCAAATATGACCCTAACTATATAAATAACATACAAAGATAACTGTCTAAATGAAGAAAAAACATCTAATATATTACACACATAAAGAAACCTAGTATATGACTATACCAGGTATACACCATATAACATATGTTAAAACAAAAGATAGAAATCAAATACCACAATTTGAAAATAAAAAACAGTGCCTAACCAGTGTCCAAGGAAGTCCCATAGGTAAATGTCCACACATAAAAATCTTGAAACTGTCCAGCAACCAAAAGGGAATCCGACGACCGCAGCCACTATGTAAAAGATGCCTGTATGGAAAATAAATCCACAATCCTAAGTATGTGAGAAAAATATCCACTAAATGCTGACAATGTCAAACAATGACTGCCACCGGCGTATATACAAAAAACGCCAGTTCCTCGACCGCACAAGGACCGCCGAAAACCTTGACCGGTAAATAGAAAACCGGAAGTGAAGCACATACGTAAATGTGCGCAAAACCAAGAAGCAGGAAGTCACCGGGAGCTAAATAATTCCCTCGTTCATCCACCAAAAGCATTAGGTTTGTGTAAAGACACAAACTAGTTTCCGAAAATGCATCTAAGTTCAAAAAAATGTAAATAGTAATGTAATGGCACAATCGCCCAGACAAAGAACCACCGACTCCAAATGGTAACACAGCATCCGAAACAAATACAGTCCAAATCCAAAAACAGATGCACGTGAAGCCCTCTTGCACGGCAACAAGAACCAACGAAAAAAATGAAAGCCAGCAAGATGAGAAGGTGGCAAAACCATTTAATAAACCCGAAGGAAAAAACCTCAAGGTTATGTAAAGATTGTATAAATACAATACATCCAAACCGGTTTCGGCTCCGCAGAGCCTTCTTCAGTGGATACAGATAAAAATGAGAACAATGCATTGAAGGAACATCTCATTATATATAAATCTGCACACCTGATATAAAACAATTAACCAATCAAAAGGAAACATAAAAATCCATTCACCAAAACATTAAAAATGGTCATTAAGACCTGGTGGAAACAAAGCCCCCAGTTTGACTATCCATTTTCTTTCCAAAAAATTCAGTAACTCATGCCAACCATCTTTGTCTTAGCAAATCCCACTAATATGATCAATAACCATAAATTTGGACTAGACTAGTTACAGGAAAGGTGGGAAAGAAGCTCAAATGCAGGCTTTTAAACCAGAAGATTGAAAGAGATGGAAAAACTGCCCAAACGGCCAATAAAGTACAATTTCTGGGCCAGAAATCATTCTTGTGATAGATAGGCTACCTAGTGCTTACCACTCCCACTGATAAGCTAGAAGGCTTCCCTGCAACACAGAAAGGCTTTGGGGGCTCAGACGCTTAGAAACAGTCCTGGTTACAGCAAATCTGTATCTGTACTAAACTAGTTACTGGATAGGCAGGAAAAAAGCTTAGAATTTTTTTTTGGAAAGTGGAAAGGGAGAAAGGAGAAACAGAGATAATTCAAAATTAAGGACCCAAGTGGCTTGCCCTTCACAAATGTTCTCTCTGTATTAGGTAGAATGAGCTAGTGACAGTAGACTGGAATAGAGCTGGGATAGAGCTGAACAGATGAGACTAGTAGGAGTGCCTGAATTCAAAATATGATCTCACTGTACTCAGTTGAGTGAGCAAATGAGATAGACCCAGGAGGAGTGTTCAAACACAAATTTACAGGAGGAGTGGGCAATTCCAAAGCCACCAAGATTAATACCACAACAAGAACAGGGACGGTGGGTGGGAAACTAACTGCAGAGAGAGAGAGACCACAGTATTCTATGAATCAATTAAGTAGAAAAATAAATAACTACAGACAGACACAGACCAATGAAACAAATACAAAGAAAAATAAAATGCAGTACAATCTTTAACACTGCAAGTTTGTACCTAACTCAGCTAGTAATGCAGCTGATTGTAGATATGTAGCAGAAGCCAAACAACTCAGATATTAAGCAGTAATAAATTCAAAGATATGTGACTAACACTTATAAATACAGAGAAATCCTCAAGGCTAAGAGTTTAACAGTGAATATCAATTTAGTGAAACACAATAGCCCCCACTAACTGCAGAGACAGAGAGATACCACAGTATTATATGAAACAATTAAATAGAAAAATAAATAATTACAGAGAGACACAGACCAAATGAAACAATTAAATATACAGAAAAATAAAATAAAATGCAGTACAATCTTTTACACTATAAGTTTGTATTTAACTCAGCTAGTAATGCAGTTGATTATAGGTATGTAGCAGAAGCCAAACAACTCAGATATTGAGCAGTAATAAATTCAAACATATGTTAACAGATACAGTCTTACTAAGACCTAGAGCAATAAGGCAAAGGAATGAAAGAAACAAATTGCCACTATGAAAGCACTGAATACCTTAAACTATAAAACAAGTAAGAAAAGTAATATCACTGTTAGAAGAATATAGTAGGGATATATCATCAAATCTACTTATAAAGATAGACATGAAAAAAGCAATACACAGTATCAAAACAGATCAGGGGCAGTTATACAATATTATAAATAAATAGTAAATTAAAAATATCAGCACAGGAAGAACATCAGCAAAATCGAAGAAATCAATACATTTTGGAGAAATATTTGTAAAGACCCTGGGAACATTATAAAGATGCTGAGTGGACAGAAAGATTAAAAGAAACATTTAGGAGTTTTAATGTAGACAATCTGAAATGGGATGAAGTAACAGCCAGAGAAACTAAAATAAAAATAAGAAAATATAGCAGGAAAACTCCAGGATCTGATGCAGTACCTAACATTTGGCTAAATGTTTTAACATCTTTGTGCAGAAATTTAACCCAGAGTAAGAGTTACTTATATATGCATCCGGAACGGACAACATTCTGGTTAACAACAGGAAAAACAATACTCATCCATAAGAGGGAACCTACAAGATACATGCCTTCCAGCAATATACAAACTATATACTAGAACTGATACTGACAGTTAATAGTAAAAAAAACCTCAAGTATTGTGATATAACAAAACAGTAACAGAAAAAGTTATATGGAGCAAATGACCATTTGTTGCTAAATAAAGCCATAACAGAGAAGTTTAAAAGAGGAAGAATTTAAGTATGTCATTGATAGATTATAGGAAAGCGTTTGAAAACATCCCTCATTGAAGGATAAAGGAATGCTTACAGGTGTATAAGTTTCACCCTACATTGATCAATTATATCAAAGTGACTATGAAATAGTGTCAAACCACATCAGCTGTAACAAAGGGAAAGTTATTATCACAAGAATAAAAATTCAAAGAAGGTTATTCCAGGGTGATTCTTTGTAATCACTGTTGTTTTGTCTTACCATTAAACCATTATTTTTTTTATTTAATAGAGTAGGCTTTGGTAACAATTTGGCTCCCAGAAAGGAACCTTGTTTAAAGACTTGTCATTTACTATTTGTGGATGACTTAATACTATATAGTTCATCACATTAGTAGTTGAAAACACAACTACAAATTCTTAAAACTTTCTAGGTTGATATAAGAATGACATCTGGCATTGATAAATGTGCAAAAGGAAAGTTTAAACCAGGAAAGCTACAGCACCCAAATAATATCAACCTGGTACATGAATGTGCTATAAAGGGACTTTAGCAGGAGATGGTGTATAAATATTTGGGAATAAATGATCAACAATAAAAAAATGAACACTGCCTAACTCATAAGTGATAATTCAATAAAAATGTTTTTTCTTTTGTTAAAAACATTAAAACATGAACAAATGTGAATAAAGCTCAGTTAGTAATACTTCAGATGAATAAAACTGATATTGAAAACTGCAATAACCACCAAAGAAAAGTACAAAACTCTATTTGTAATACCACAAAAGAAAAACTCCACTGCACGTCTGGATAAATATTTAATCCACTTGAAGGTAAAAAACACAAGTAATTTTCTCTAGCGCCTCGGCAAAACTTGCCTTTACAGAGTAAAAGTTCCACAAAGACTAATAACTCACTTTAAATACATTTCAAAAGACACACCCCTACTAACAATTAAGTAATTACTCTCAGTTAATTGCAAATTAAATTAAAGAAACAAGTTACAAATATTTAAAAAATTTTTTTTAAAAAAACATGTATACAATTATCATGAACTTATACCAAACTTTTCCAAGAACAATCATGGTTCAGTGCATTTGGACTTAATGTATTAAATTTTAGTATAAGACATAATTCCTTTCTCCTTAATATTTGTTTTACATGTTGTTCACTACAATATGCTTCATTCTTAACATTATCCAATACTGTGACTTTTAAATTGTCAGGTTTACTACTGTGATATTTATAAAAATGTACAGCTAAAGGACTACTTTCTTTCTGATTTTTAATGTCTCTAACATGTTCTTTTAACCTGCAACACAAAGTTCTTTTGGTTTCTCCAATGTAAAATTTGCCACAAGGGCATTCTATACCATAAATAACCTGTTCCGATTTACAATTAAAAGTTCCCCTAGTTTCAAAAACAGTTCCATTAATAACTTTAAACTGCGGAACTATGTATTTACATATAGTACACTTTCCACATTTTCTTGTGCCTTGATGTTTCACTTGTTTGTACATTAACATCCTCGGTGTCTTAAATCGACTATGTACTATAAAATCCTGAACATTTCTTCCTCTATTATAAGAGAAACTAAGCCCATTATTTTTTAAAATTTCCGTTTCTTTTTTAAGAACATTCCAGCTAAACATTACTCGTCTCTTAACCTGTTCAGACAATAAAGAAAATGTTGAAACAAAATATACTATATCTTTTGATTCCTTATTATTACAACTGTTACCAATACTATTATTATTACCATTATTCTTAATTCTTCTTAAACTATATTTTAAATCACTCTCAGAATATCCTCTATTCTTAAATTTATTGTAACTTAATAAATATTCTTTCTCCCTAATATTAGGGTTACTACATAGTCGCTTCACTCTATTAAACTCAGTGTAAGGAATGGATTTAATCACATGTGGTGGATGATAACTTGTCCCATACAACACTGAGCCCGAACCCTGAAACTTCCTATGTAATTGATATTCTATCAATAGATTATTCTGTCCTTTTAAGGTAATATCCAGATATTGTACTGTATTACCCATTTGTAATCCATCAAATTTTATATTCATGTTGTTATTCTCTATTTCTTCCAAAAACTGATGAATATTATCCTGCCCACCCTTACATATAAACAATAAATCATCAATATAACGGAAATATCTATAGACATATTTATTATAGAATGAGTTTGTGTATATATATTTATTCTCAAATATTCCCATAAAAATATTGGCATAACTGGGAGCAAAAACAGCCCCCATTGCTGTACCTTGCCTTTGTCTATAGATATCCCCGTTAAACTCAAATATATTATTATTTAAACACATGTGTAACAATTCTAACACATATTCAGTAACTGCTGTGTCACCTATACATTGCTTAATAGCAAACAATCCATCCTCATGTTTTATACTTGTGTATAGGCTCACTACATCTATCACCACAAAATACATACTTTCTTCCCATCTTATAGTTTTAATACAATCAATAAGAGAAAATACATCCTTAACATATGATGGTAGTCTGTATACATATGGTACTAAATATGTATGTAAAAAAATAGAAACATTAAACTATTGGTAGCTGAAACTATAGGACGTCCCGGTGGGGGAAACTCATTTTTATGTAGTTTGGGTAAACAGTAAAAACATGGCATTCTTGGTTTATTTAGATTAAATTTTTCTTTCACATCTTTATAAGAAAAATATCCTAACCTATACCCTTTATCTATAATATACTCGTATTTCCTTTGTGCATCCACATATTCAGATATTTTAATCTTTTCATATATCTCATTTTTCTTTAAATGTACATAACACATGTCCAAGTATTGGATGACATTCAATACTACCAATTTTCCCCCTTTGTCCGAGGGTTTAAATACCATGTTATCATTTTGTCCTAAGTTTACCAAACTATTCCATTCTTCCTTCTGTAAATTATATTTAGTTTGAGCTTTATGTTGCTTAAAATAATAAAAGTCAGCCTCTAAATTATGTAACAACGATTTATATAAATATTTAATGTTGTCGTTACGATATGGAGGTGTAAAAGAACTTTTTACTATAACTTTACTTGTATCCAATTCATTACATTCCATACTATTTAATTCAGAATCACAAGAAAAAAACTCATCTTCTGTACTAGTTATATTCAAATCTGTAAATTCATTTCCCCCACTTTCAGCATTTATATCTTTATCATCTTTAAAAAAATCCATGAGATGTAATTTTCGGGTGAAATTATAAACATCAGCCTTTAGCATGTGAATTCTGGGTAAAACAGTTGGAATAAATTTTAGCCCTTTATTTAATACATTTCTATCATTCTTTGTTAATTCAATTCCTGACAAATTAACTACATACTCACAGTTCAATTGATGTCCATTTATGATGTTAAAGTCAGTATCATTTACCCCTTTTGTGATACCGCTGGTTCCCAAACCCTCCCCTCTGTGGTCCCTGTCCATTCCAACTCCGCTTTCGACTGGAACTGTCATTTTGAAAAAACTCTAATCCCTTGCTATTTCCTGGGTTAGGGAGTGCTGGAAATTGTTCGGTATCAGAGTCGTCTTCCATGTGCGATAAATCGCTTTCAGCTGAAGCTTGTCCTTTTCCTCCTACCACGCCATTATTCTCCGCTCGTTCAAACTGTACCCGCTTCCGGTTCACTTTAGTGTTGTTCGTCAATAGGAACGCCCTCTTGTTGTCGTAGTCACGCAAGTCCCTATGTAACTTATTCTTCTTCCGCTCTATTAGATCAGACTCATAGTCCAATAATTGCTGATTAGTTTGTACTAGAAATTGTTGTAAATCCTCACTTTTAATTTTATTGCAAATATCTACACATAAGTTCTTGATTTCTTCTCTTAACTTCTGCTTTTTCAAAATATCTCTCTCTATTAGTATACGGACCCAGTCTCTACTGCACCGGTGAGCAGCTTGTATCCATCTCTCATGGAACTGCTTATCCTCAGCATTCATCAGGTCAAACGGTGTAGATGGACTCTTAACAGTTCGTAAACCCCGAGGAGTGATGTCCAACTCCTCATACCGCTGTAGGCTTTGGAGGTTCAAAAAAACAGATGTTTCTTTATAAAGCAATTTCTCTATCTGAGAAAATAGTTCTTGAATGTCAGAAGCAACTGTTGTATCCGATTTTTTGCCAATTCTTGCAAAAGGATTTTGCTGCCACAGTTTTCTGTCCTGCTGCCATTTATTATACATTTCTGAAGCTCTTTCTGGAACAGAAACATCATCTCTGCCCATTACATTATTCACATTCAAAGTACCCACTGTTCCATTAGATGAAACCAAGAAACTATCGATAGATTTTTGGGTATTGTCCATAGCAGATTCTCTAAACATTCCTGGTAGTGCAGCAAAGGAGTCACTGGCCATGAAGAATGCAATAACCACCAAAGAAAAGTACAAAACTCTATTTGTAATACCACGAAAGAAAAACTCCACTGCACGTCTGGATAAATATTTAATCCACTTGAAGGTAAAAAACACAAGTAATTTTCTCTAGCGCCTCGGCAAAACTTGCCTTTACAGAGTAAAAGTTCCACAAAGACTAATAACTCACTTTAAATACATTTCAAAAGACACACCCATACTAACAATTAAGTAATTACTCTCAGTTAATTGCAAATTAAATTAAAGAAACAAGTTACAAATATTTAAAAAAATTTTTTTAAAAAAACATGTATACAATTATCATGAACTTATACCAAACTTTTCCAAGAACAATCATGGTTCAGTCCATTTGGACTTAATGTATTAAATTTTAGTATAAGACATAATTCCTTTCTCCTTAATATTTGTTTTACATGTTGTTCACTACAATATGCTTCATTCTTAACATTACCCAATACTGTGACTTTTAAATTGTCAGGTTTACTATTGTGATATTTATAAAAATGTACAGCTAAAGGACTACTTTCTTTCTGATTTTTAATGTCTCTAACATGTTCTTTTAACCTGCAACACAAAGTTCTTTTGGTTTCTCCAATGTAAAATTTGCCACAAGGGCATTCTATACCATAAATAACCTGTTCCGATTTACAATTAAAAGTTCCCCTAGTTTCAAAAACAGTTCCATTAATAACTTTAAACTGTGGAACTATGTACTTACATATAGTACACTTTCCACATTTTCTTGTGCCTTGATGTTTCACTTGTTTGTACATTAACATCCTCGGTGTCTTAAATCGACTATGTACTATAAAATCCTGAACATTTCTTCCTCTATTATAAGAGAAACTAAGCCCATTATTTTTTAAAATTTCCGTTTCTTTTTTAAGAACATTCAAGCTAAACATTACTCGTCTCTTAACCTGTTCAGATAATTCAATAAAAATGTTTTTTTTTTTTGTTAAAAACATTAAAACATGAACAAATGTGAATAAAGCTCAGTTAGTAATACTTCAGATGAATAAAACTGATATTGAAAACTGCCTTGACATCTAAGAGTAAAGTCCAAGCTATAAATAAATTTGCTCTTCCTATTCTAACTTACAGTCTTGTACCAAAAATACTGCATCAGTTAGGCACAAAAACAAGAAAAAATATTCATATTTATCAAATGATATATAAAAATTAGTGTATACCAACATTATATATTCCTTTCCCTGTAAGAGGTATTAGTCTCTTCAAAACTGATTACATATATAGATCTGCAATTGTGGGATCACATACATATCGACTGCCTCATCAGATACAAACATAGTGAAAGTTTTAAAACCTGAGGAGAAGATATCTAAGATGACATCTTTGCTAAGTTTAACAGAAGCATTTCGATTGTCATTTGGAAACAGGAATCATACCAGAAGTAGACAAAAATCAACAGCAATTGAATATGCCTTAGAACGAAAGAAAGAATATAAGGAGAAGGGTCAGATGAGAAGGAAAGAGAAGTGAAAAATTTGTACATGTATTGGCAAGTGCAGAGATTTACTGGAACAACATTATGTTCACCAAAATCTGACACAGGAATGACTGAGGAAAGGTCAACTAAATCCAAAAGATGAAAGGCTAATAATGGTGGCCCAGGATAGTGGACAACATAAGCATTGATTTATAAAATCCATTGAAAAGGGAAGAGAAACAGACAAATGAAGGTTCTGTTAAAAAGAACTGGAAATAGTTGCACATCTTATTGTTGGGTATGGTACACTCACAGAAGACTTATATACTAAAAGATACAATGACATGTCAAAACTGTTACTTTGGGAATTGTGTAAAGACTGCAATATAAAAGCAGCTGAGAAGCATTGGAAACATGAACCATGGAGCATTATATTATAGAGAATGATCACCCATTACTACAGTTAAAAAATACATGCAAAAAAGCGGACATAATAGTCTATGAAAAAAGACAAAAGTAACATTGATCATTGAAATTGCAACACCCAGAGATTATGGTGTCTTATGTACAGAGAGATACAAAGTTATAAAATATTAGGGTTTGCAGGCAGAAATGAGAGCAATGTGGAAGAAGGATACCCAGACAGGTCCAAATCCAGTAGGAGCAATGGGTCTAATAAAAAATAATTTACAGTCATACTTAGATATGCTAATAATACATGTAACCCTGTGTGAGTTACAGAAGAAGGAAATTCTGGGCACATTGTGGATGGTGAGGAGAGCACTCTTGGCTAACATCAAAGATGGAAACAAAACTAATTTCATGATCTCTAACTATATCCTGACTTAGGAATGGGGTCCATTCCCATCATGGGATTAGAAACCCATAGGGCTTAGAGAAATTAAAATGAAAGGAAGCAAGCTTTTTAGAGTTGGAGTTACATGAACTCAGAGACCCCTCATTGTGGAAAGGAATTAATTTAGAACCAGTGACCATTAAGGAAAGTAATCAGTTTGGAGCTAGTGTATGAAAGGACTTACCTGATTTCAATGGTGATTTACTGAGGAAAGCAATCACTTTAGAATTGGTATATAGTGGGACTTTTCTGACTTCAGATGCTCTTCATTGGTGAAAGTAATTTGTTTTGACTTCATACCTAGAGAGATTTAACTGACCTCTGAGGTCACTGACTGCAGAAAGCAATAATTTTAGAGTTTGCATGTAGCAGTATCTACTTGATTTTAGAGGTTCTTGGTTTTTCAAAGCAATCTGGAAATGGAACTTAATGGGACTTATCTGACATCATAGTTCCTTGGTTACAGAAAGAAATCATCTCAGAGTTAGTGCATAGTGGGACTGACCTGACCTAAGAGGCCCTTCATTGCAGAAAGAAATCAGGATAGAGATTGTGTGCCTAGACATACCTGACCTTAGAGTCCCTTTGTTGCAGTAAGCAGACAGTTTTTATCTGATAGGTGGAGGAACATATTTGACCTTGGAGCCCTTTGAGGTGGTAAGCAGTCAGTTTGGAGCTGGTGAGTAGCAGGTCTTAGCTGACCTCAGAGTCCCTGGGGTGTGGAAAACAATTACTTTAGAGCTAGTGCATAGATGGACTTACCTGACCTCATAAGCCCTTTGTTGCAGGAAGCAATCAGTTTAGATCTGGTGCTAAGCTGGACTTACCTGACCTCAGAAGCCCTTCACTGTGAAAAACAATCAGTTCATAACTGGTGTGTAATAGGACTTACCAGACCGCAGAGACTCATTGTTGAGGAAAGCAATCCTTTTAAAGCTGGTGGATATAGGAACTTAACTGATCTCCGAGGGCCTTTCTTGTGGAAAGCAGTCAGTTTAGAGCTGGTGTGTAGCTGGACTTACCTGACCTCAGGGGTCTTTTGTTGAAGAAAACAATTATATTAGAGCTGGTACACATCAAGACATACTTGACTTCAGATGCTCTTGGTTGGCATAAGCAATCAGTTTAGAGCTGATGTGTAGCAGGATTTATTTGACCTCAGAGGTCCTTGGTTGGAGAAAGTAGACAGTTCCAGTCTTGTGCATTGCAGGACTTGCCTGATCATAGATGGCTTTGGTTGCAGAAAGCAATCAGATTAGAGGTGGAAAATGCAGGAAGATGTACCTGACCTCAGAGACCTTTCATTGTGGAAAGCAAGCAGTTTAGAGTTGTTAGTAGCAGTACTTACCTGATCTCAGTGAACAGAAAGCAGTAAGTTTGTAGTTGGTGCAGAGCCAGACTTACTTATCTCAGAGGCACTTCATCGCTGAAAGCAATCAGTGTGGAGCTATATAGGTAAGGGTACTTATCTGATCCCACAGGCCCTTCAGTCTGGAAATCAGTAATTTCAGAGCAGGTGTGTTTTAGGACCTATATGATTTCAGATGGGCCTTTGCTGAAGAAAGGAATGAATTTAAGGATAGAGTGTAGCGGAACTTACTTGACATTTGTTTATATTTGTTGCAGAAAGGAATCAATTTAGAACTGGAGCATTCTGAGACTTACATGACCTAAGAGACTCTTCAATGCTGAAACCATCAGTTTCCAGCTGGGGGTGTAGTGGGACTTATAAGACCTCAGGGGCCCTTTGACTGGAAAGCACTCAGTTTGGAGCTTGTGTGTAGTGGGACTTACCTGACTTCATAGTCCTGTAGTTACAGAAAGCATTCAATTTAGAACTGGCATATACCGGGACATAGTTCATATCATGGGTCTTTTGTTACAGACAGACTTTGTTTAGAGCTGGCGAGCTTTGAGACTTACCTGAGAACAGAGGCCCCTGGTTGCAGGGCTGGTGCATAGCTGGACTTATGTAACCTCATACGCCTTTTTTTTTTTTGTTCAAAAGTATCAGTTCAGAGGTGGGGCATGGGATTTATCTGTACTCTGGAGGCCCTTTGCTGCAGATAGCAATCAGGTCTGAGGTGGTGCATAGTGGAGCTTACCTGACTTCAGAGGCCCTTTGTTGAAAAAAGCATTGAGTTCCTTGCTAGTATGTAGGAGGTAGTACCTGACCTTAGTGGTTCTTGGTTGCAGAAAGCATTCTGTTTATAGCTGTTGGGCAGTGGTTTGTCCCTGCCTTCATAGACCATTTGTTGAAGAAGCAATCAGTTTAGAGCAGGTGTGTTGCTGGACTTACCTGACCCCAGATGCCCATGGTTGTAGAAAGCAGTTTAGAGTTGGTGCATAATGGGACCTACCTGACTTTAAAGGCTGTTGTTTACAGAAAGCAGTCAGTTCAGATCTTGTGCATAAGCAGGACTTTTGTGACCTCAGAGTCCCTTCACAGAGGAAAGCATTCAGTTCCACAATGGTGCATACAGGGTCTTACCTTGCAACAGAGGTCCTGGGCCACAGAAAATAGTCATTTTACAGTAGGTGTATTGCAGGATTTATGTGACCTCAGAAGCTATTGTTTTCTAAAAAGCAGTCAGGTTATAGCTGTTGCATAGCTATGTTGAAGCCATAGTTTTGCAGAAAGTAGTAAGGTTAAAACCGATGTGTAATTAGACTTACTTGACCTCAGAAGCCCTTGGTTGCTGAAAGCAATCAATTAAAAGCTGGTGGGTAGTGGGACTTACCTGATATCAGAGGTCCTTCATTCTGGAAAGCAAGCAGTTTAGAACTGGTGCATAAAGCAATTCACCTGACCACAGGGGCCCTTCATTTCAAAAAGCAAGCAATTTAGAGCTGGTACATAAAGCGACTTTTACCTGACATCATAGGCCCTTCACTGTGGAAAGTAAGCTGTTGAGAGCTGCAGTGTAGTAGGACTTACCTGAACTTATAGACCCTTCAGTATGTAAAGCAATCAGTTAAGAGTTAGTGGATGAGGTAAGCAATCAGTTTAAAGCTGGTGTATAGTTGCACTTACCTGAGCTCAGAGGCCCTTCATTGCAGAAAGCAGCTGGTACATAGTAGGAATTACTTGACATCAGAGTCCTTTCATTTCAGAGAGCAGAGTCTGAATGCAGAGATGACATTAGCAATAAGAGTAGCACTGTTGTATTTCTGGAACTGAAATCATCCTTATGTCTTGGTGAGTACCTTCACATGGTGGACCCTGATTTTTAAAAAAGCTCACCAAGATGATACTTCTGTAAACTGTATTTTGTATATCATGGAGAAAGGTTGTTCTTCTTTTGGCTTTTCATGGTTAGGGGTAACCACAGCAGAACTCCGGTCCGCTAATGATTGGCAGTAGATTTTTTACAGGTGCCGAGGTGCCAGCTCGATGCCCAACCTTCAACAAAGGCATGCCCATTCTACGCATATCTTTCAAACTCCACTCAACCACGGGGAGGACATGCAGACTCCGCACAGAAGGCACTCTAGCTGAGAAGTGAATGGGAGAACCTCTTGCTGTGAGACAACAATGCTAGCGCTGCACCACCACGGCTATATATCATGGAGAAAGGTAAAAAATGAAACGAATACTAGGCACACTGATCCAAGGGAAAAAAAACAATGTCCATTTCTGGTGTATGTACTGGCAGTGTAGAACCTCTGGAAATGAAAACACTCCTAACATAAGGTTAGGCCAGGCTCATAGGGAGGATGGCCCCCTCTGTGGTAGATGGCAAAAGTAGTCCACAAAAACTGACAGGCCAAAAAAGAGGCATAGAGATGACAAAGTGGATGGCTGGAGATAAGAATGCAATTATTTATTATTACTATTATGCAAAATATGCATTTTCCAGATAATGAGAATTTAGAAAGGATACAACAGAAATTAGAGGAAAAAAGTACTTGCACAAGGATAACTGTCAAATGTTATAGTCAAAAAATGATGTTCCTTAATAGAACAAATAAAAAAATTACAAAGACAAAGAAGCATTGGACCATCTGGAAAAAGAAGTGAAAGAAGAAGTGAGAAAGGGTGAAAACTATAAAACAGATTTATGTGAAATAGAAAGAGATAGGAATTCATATCTCTCAAATGTCCAGATTTTTGCTTCATATTTTTTGTTCTTTTTTCATAAAATTGTGTTTTCCTGGCAAATCAGTGGCAAATCATGAAAGACTGAATTTAGAAAATAATGACAGACATTTGAGTTTCAGACTTCATACCCTTTAGAGAGATCATGCTAATGCAAAACCTTTTACTGCATTAACTTTCTAAGTTTATAATAGCAATATTTAAAAATTGTACAGATTTTGGGGCTTTTGTCCACTTTTTAATGGCTTTGTACAGATTTCTTGCTCTAAGAGGTTGAGAGGTATGGATATGATATGGTGCCATATGTATGCAAAGGAGAAAGCCAAGCTAATCATTACAAAAAATTCAGATCCAGTGATATTTGACGTGAAATATATGCAAATGCACCAGGATATGGAAATAAGGTTACAAAGGGGAATATAAAAAAGGACTAGTTAGGTAGAAGATAAACAAATAGCAATTGAAGTAAATAGTATCTATGAAGTGAAGGATTTTGTGTGGAGACGCCAACAAAGATAGTGCTGAAATATGACAGAAGAATGGATCCCCAGATTAAGGGAGCAGCAGGTAGAGCAGGAGGCATCTGAAGAAGATTTGCCACAGTGTGATGCTCTGGAGCCTTCTGTAAGAGGACCATACAAAACTCCAGTTGAAGATGAACAGCAAGGGATAGAGGAAGAGGAAACAAGGCCAACTCTGGCACAGGTAATGCTGTGGTGGGATGTGCCAATGTACGAATATGGAAGAGCAGCAAATGAAGCAGGATGCATCTCAACAGGATATGTCACAGAAAGATGTTCTGGAACTTTCTGTAGAATACTTGGAGGACATAGAAAGTAAAGAAGATGCTGTTAGTCTAGAAGAATATGATCTTAAGTTCAAACTGATTTATTTAATAGAAATTGGTAGATATATTAAGATAGATAAAAAAAGATTACAGAAAGTAAATAAAATCCAAAATGTTAGAAGATTGGTAAAATGAATGAAAACAGTAATCGGGATTATTAAGAGAAATGCGTGTGATATGACATAAATAAATAGGATTTTGTGTTACCAAAAAAATATAGAGTAACAAAGGGAATGAAGGGATCAAACAGAATATCATTATGGAAGTATCGAATAGAGAAATTATAAAGCAGTTAAAACAAGAAATATCATTGTTAGAAGAATATAGAAAAGAGAACAGATAATCAAAATCCTTAGAAAGATAGACATGGTAAAAGCAATACACAGTGTCAGAACAAACCAGAATTTCTCATACATTATTTTTAATATTAAACTAAAAATATCAACACAAACAGAAAAGATAAACTGATAAATATAAAGTACAAAATAAGCCATTTATTGATGACCTAAAAAGGTTTTATAGAGAGTTGGGAAACAAAGCAAAATGAGTACAAACACCATCAAAAAATAAGCAGGTACATTTTGAAGAAGTATTTATCAAGACCCTGTTGACTATAACAAATATGCTGAATGGACAGAAGAAGAAAAAGAAACAGTAATGAGCTCTAATGTAGAGGATGTAAACTGGAATGAAGTAACAAACAGAGAAATTAAGACAAAATTGAGAAAAGATTCTAACAGAAAAACCCTTAATGCAGATATAATATCTAACATCTGATGAAAGGTATTATTATTTATAATTATAAATAATATATTATTTATAAGATATGAATCAATTACATTACGGAGACCATGAAACTGTGACAAACACTTTGTACTTGAGCCACAACAAAAGTAAAATTATTATCCCAAGGATAAAAATTTAAAGGGAGATATGCCAGGGTGATTCTTTGTTGTTACTGTTCTTTTGTCTTTCCCTTAACCCATTAATCTATTTACTTCACAGTTTAGACTAAGGCTACAATTTGGCTCCTAGACACCAATCTTTTTAAAACATCTCATGTACTCGTGGATAACTTAACATTTTATTATTCATGAGAAGATGAGTTGAAAGCACAACTGCAAATGGTTAAAAATTTTCAGATCCTGTAAGAATGGAATTTTATCTTGATCAACGTGCAAAAGCAATATTTAAGAAAAGCAAAGCTGCAGCACCAAAAATATCAACCTGAGACAGAAATGTGATATAAAGGAACTTGAGCAGGAGGGGCTGTATAAATATTTGGGAATAAAACATGAACAAATGAGAATAATGCTCAGTAAGAAATACTTCTGAAGATCAAAACAAATATTGAAAACTGTCTGGACAGCTAAAACTTAAGTTCAAGCTATAATTCAATTCTTCCTGTTCTACATTACAGCTTTGGGGTGACTGATTGGTTGCAAAATGTATTGTATTAATTAAATATGAAATCAAGAAAAAAGCTTAACGCTTATCAAATGTTAGATAAAAATTAGTATTTACCAAGATTACATATTCCATTCCCTGAAGGAGGTATGGGCCTCCTCGAAAATAACTACATGTACAGATCTGCAATTGTAGGACTGCATACATTCAGTATCTGCTGATCTCATCAGATACAAACATAATGAAAGTTATAAAGCATGAGGAAAATATGTCTAAGACAACATCTTTGCTCAGTTTTGCAGAAGCATTTTGGAATAAAGGTGGAATTGAAATCAAGCCAAAAGTAGACAAAAATCATGTTGACCAAGATTTGACACAGAAATGGCTATGGGGAGGTGACTTGAAATGAAAAGATGATAGGCTAATAATAGCAGTTCGAGATAGTGGACTATGCACACATTTATTTACAAATCCATTGAAAATGTTGGAGAAATAGATGCAGGTCCTGTAAAACAGAACTGGAAACAGTTGCACATCTTACTGCTGGGTGTGATGCACTGATGGTAGATAGCCTGTATACTGAAAAGCACAATAATGCGGCAAAAATGCTGCATTTGAGATTGTGCAAACACAATGATATAGAAGTAGCTGAGAAGCAATAGAAACATGAACCACAAAGCATATAGAAAATGATGAAGTTTACATCCCATGAGATTACCCATTATCAACAGCTAAAAAAGATGTAAGAAAAAACAGATATAGTAGTCCATGAAAAAAGACAAATCACTGAGATTGTTATACTCAGTGATTACACTGCCTTATAGACAGCGCGACACAAAGTCATAAAATCCCAAGATTTGCAAGCAGAGATGACAACAATGTGAAAGAAAGATACCCAGACAGTTCCAATAGTAGTTGGAGCAGAATGACTAATAAAGAATGAATTTACAATTGTACTTAAATGTGTTACCAATACATGTAAACACATATAAATTACAGAAGGAGGCAAAGCTGGGCATATTGCGGGTACTCAGGACAGCACTCTAAACTAACATCAAAAACTGAAACAATACTAATTTCATGAACTCTAATACTCTGACTTAGGAGTGCAGTCCGTTCCCGTCATGGTATTAGAAACCTAAAACACTTGGAGAAATTAAATGAACAGAAAGCAATTATTTAGTGGGATTTGCCTGAACTCAGAGGCCCTTCATTGTGGAAAGGAAGCAACTTGAGTTGAATGCATATTTTGGCTTAACTCATTTGATCCGGAACATCAGGAGGCTAATTAACAGTTTTGCTTCCTGAGATCTTCTAAGCCATGAAACCACTTGGTCCCTGAGAGTTTTGCTCCAAAATCCTCCACTGAAAACACACTTCATTAGATTTATACTATCTGATAAATGGTATGAGTTATAAAAAATGTAAAATATGATGGCTCATTTATAAACTGTGGGCCATACACTGGTGTTAGTATCAAAAATCTGTCTGTATATGCTGATTTTATTCTGTGTATTTATAAAAGAAAAATTGTATTTTATGTGCACAAACAATATTGGTATTAAAGTCAATAAGAGTGCAAGATAGATCCAATAAATCATTGACAGAATTGTTCACTTGTTCAAGAGCTTCCAGTGATATGACAAGAGAAAATAGCATACTGCTGTTTTGTGATATTGACAAATCTGTGCAAATTATAAATATAATAATTTTGCAATAGTTCAAAACACTATAAATTGATAAAACTATTTGTGTTAGGTGACAAATATCAAAGGCAGCACTGTGAGCCATAATGTTTGTATAAAACAGCACCATTTGTTCACATGTAGGACACACAGCTTTTATGAAATAAATGCTGTTATGAAATATAGGTAATACTTATAATCAGTTTACCAAAAGAGCATTTGTATCTCAGAATGTTATTTTTTGCTAACACTCACTGCTTGCATACACCAGTCCAACAAAACACTATCACACCTTATTTTTGCATTACTACTGCAGACATGGAAATATTTTCTATGTTTTTATAACGTTTGGTAAACACTCCTTAATAACTCAAGAGCTGGACATCCAATGCTGACCACTTCACTGTCGTGCTTAGGAAATCATGTCAGCTTTTACATGTCTTAGTTTTGGTTTACGTTCATTTTATCGAACATGGTTTGTGCGAGCAGGCATTTCCGCAAATCGAGTGAGCGAATCACTGAAAGTCTCCAAGTACAAATGTCAAAAATGGTTTAGCTGAAAACCATTTTTGACATTTGTCCATGTGTTTGAATGGCTAAATGCATTTGCATTGTAGTCATTCGAACATATGTTAGTCACCATTGTGAGTTTTGTGAGGGTGTCCTTTCGATGGAAGGATATCGCACAAACCATGTTCGACGAAATTAAGGTAAACCCTTAGTTTTATGTATGTACCTTTACCAGAACTTCAGAAATTAGATTTTGAAAACAACAACAATTATACTCACTTCAGGATTACAGAGGAGTCTCCTGCAACGATAACTGTACTCTTACTGGATACACAGAAACTCTGCTTTCCTGACAACTATAGTATTGTAGGAAGCAATAAGTTTACTGACCTGAGAGATCCTTCATTGTGATAAGCAATCTATTTAAAGCTGGAGGGTAGTGGGACATATCTGAAGAGAGCGATCCTTCATTGCAGAAACAAATCAATTTAGAGTTGCTGCACAGCAGAACTTATCTGACCTTGGAGGCCCTTCATTGCAGAAAGAAAGAAATCACTTTAAAGCCCGTACACAGTTGGACCTACCTGACCTCAGGGATCATTCAGTGTAGAAAAATCAGTTTAGGGCTAGTGTGCAGTGGGACTTATGTGACCACAGAGGCTCTTTGTTCTGGAACGCAATCAGTTTACAGCCGATGAGTTGTTGGACGTAACAAACCTCTGGATCATTTTGTTGTGGAAAACAGTCTGTTTAGAGATGGCATGCAGTGATCTTACCTGACTTCAGATGTTAGTAGTTGCAGAAAGTAATCAGTTTAAAGTGATGTGTAGCAGGACTTATCTGACTTCAGAGGTTCTTGATAGGAGAATGCAGTTAGTTCAGAGCTTGTGAGCATTGGACTTTAGTGAACTCAAAGGCTCTTTTTTGGAGGACACAGTCAGTTCTGAGCTGCTGCATGCTGGATTTAGTGACATTAGTGGCTTTTGAGGCAGAAAGAAATCATTTTAGAGCTACTGCATAGTGAGACAATACTTAGAGGCATTTCATTGCAGAAAGCAATCAACTCTGACCTGTTGCATAGTGAGACTTACTTGACTTCTTAGGCCCTTCATTGCATAAAGAAATCAGTTTAAAGCTGGGCTAGTGTGTAGTGGGCATTATGTAACCTCAGAGACCCTTTGTTTTGGAATGTAATCAGTTTACAGTTGGTGAGTTGTGGGACTTACCTAACTTCAAAAGCATTTTGTTGTGGAATGCACTCCGTTTATACTGGTGTTCATTGTAGAAAGTAATTAATTATTAGCTGCTGCATAGCTGGACTTACCTAACCTCAGAGGCCCTTTGTTGCAGAAAGTAATACGTTCTGAAATGGTCAATAGTAAATTTTACCTGACCTAAGAGGTCTTTTGTTGAAGAAAGCACTCAGTTCTGAACTGGTACATACAGGTGCTTATCTGATCTCAGAGGTCCTGGGATGCAGAAAGCAATCCTTTTAGATCTGCTAAGTAGCAGTACTTACCAGACTTCAGAAGCCATTGGTTGTAGACAGCAATCAATTTAGAGCTGGACCAGAATGTGACTTACCTGACCTCAGAGGCCTTTGTTGCAGAAAGCAGTGAGTTCTGAGGTAGTGAATAGTGATTCTTACCTGACCTGAGAGGCCTGTTGTTAAAAGTGTATTCAGTTCTGGGACTTACCTGATCTCAGAGGTTATTAGTTACAGAAAACAATCAGCTTAGAGCTAGTGTGTAGCAGGACATACCTGACCTTAGAGGCCCTTGGTCACAGAAAGCCATCAGTTTAGATCTAGTGCATAGCAGGCCTTACCTGTTGTCAGAGACTTTTGGTTTCAGAAGGCAATCTATTTAGACATAGCATGTAGTAAGACTTATCTGACTTAGATGCCCTTGGTTACCAAACCCAATCATCTTAGAGCTAGTGTGTAGTGAGACATACCTGACTTCATAAGCCCTTTGTTCCAGAAAGCAATCAGTTTAGAGCTGATGGGTAGCAGGACTTACCTGACCTCAGAGGCCCTTGGTTACAGAAAGCCATCAGTTTAGATCTAGTGCATAGCAGGACTTACCTGACTTCAGAGGCCCTTGGTTATAGAAAGCAATCATTTATAGGTGGTGGGGAGTTGGATATACTTGACATCAGAAACCCTTCATTGTGGAACACAACAATTTTTAGAGTTAGTTAGTAACAGTACCTTTTGTTACAGAAAGTAGTAAGTTTGAAGCAGATACACAGAAGGATTTAACTGACCTCAGAGGCCCTTCATTGTGGAAAGCAATCAGTTTAGAGCTGGTGCATAGTAAAGCAGCCTGGTAATTGGTGCAGAGGGTTAAGTATGTGACCTGTAGATCCTATAGCACAGGGTTTGATTCTCTTATCCCTCATTTACCTACTACATGACCTTGAGCAAGTCATTTAATCACACAGTGCTTAGGGGCAAATCAGAATTTGGACTAGCATCCCTGTACTGCAAGATTAGTAACTACCTATAATTCTGTCTTTGTTGGCATAATGGTTAAGGTGTTTATCTCTTAGACACAAGGTAAAGGATTTGATTATCACCTTTGGTTACTGTCTGGGTATTGGCTAGGCATGTAATAGTCTGCAGACTGATTGCCTAGTATTTACCTATGAAGCTATGAACTTGAGCTCAGAGGGCATTCGCTGTAGAAAATAATCAGTTTATGAATCGTGTAGATGAAATTAGATTCGAGCAGACATAGCCACATGGAAAGAGTAAGAACACAAGTAACAGTGAAAGTGATGGCAATGCATACAAGGGCCACCTAATTATTCCTTTACTCTGCCAAATGAGGAAAATGCCATTACAATTTAAGTTGTATTTTAATTTCTCATCCTCATTTCTGTGACATCTTTAATATCTGTCTAATGCTATGAATTCTTTGACTGTTACTGAATTCACTGCTTTCTGTGGCAGGCTATTCCATGCACCCACAAACCTCTCAAGGAAATACACTTCCATAAATCTTCCCAAGTCATCTTTTCTCTCTGTTCTGAAAACTGTGTTCTTGTTTATTTACAGTTCTTTCTCCAAAATATGCTGCCATCCTGGACTTCACCATTTCTCTCATGGTATTTGAAAGCCTCTGACATATCACTGTCTATCCTTCCTCAAATGAGTAATGAGTAAGTGGTAAGTGCCTATCTTCATAAGGTTTCTGATACAGACCTTACACCATCTTGGGGCACTGCCACAAATTACCTCACTCATGCAATCCTTGTAGAAATGGGGTTGCCATTACAGCAGGTAGTGAGAAGGACTGTCTGTTATGAACTATATGAGCACAGGAATAATATGGTGATCTCCCTAGTGATGGCATCACTTTGTATGCCAGAATGTCCCAACCTTTTCTTACACCTTTCTCACAAATATTTTCCACATGTAAGTAATCAAAATTAAATTCTTCAAGAATTTTCTAAATGTTATGTATGCAGTACTTTGTCATGTGCCATCTAGACTTTTCTGGACTTTTCCATACATTGTACATTTCTCTGCATTAAAATGAAGACATTTTGCATAAAATCTTCTGTTTTACTAACCTACAAACACAATCATCCTTCTCCTTTAATATTCCACAAAACACACTTCACACCTCAGACCTTTGTTTATGGTCACCAAGATATGGGTGACATTACCAGAAAATCTAAAAGCAGTCTCTCATTTCTGGATTATGAGATCCCATCTCAAAAAAAAAAAAAAAAAAAAAAAAAACCTGTTTAAAGAAGCTACCTGTAAATGCTTCCCAAGACAAAGAACCACATGAAAACCATTACTAACTACACTTTCCACTACAAGTTGTTCAAGTAACTCATCCATTGACTTTGAAATATACATGGTACTGCTATCTCCTCTACACCCTTTATGTCTCTATATTTACCTTGTCTGTTTTCCTGTAATAACATCTGCCCTCTTGTCTTCCCCTCCCTTAGCCCATTATGCTCCCTTTCTCCTTTCTTCTTAACTTAATTATATATGCTGCAAATATTACTGCATATTTACCACTTTTTTATAATCTCACTTACAGTTTTCTATGCTACCTACTCATTGCATTATCTAATTCATTCATGATACCTCACACATGTATGAATTACCTGCAATAATATTTCCTCTCCAACTTCTTTGGCACTGGCTCTTCAAGAGATATTAAAGATGAGCCAGTCCTAGCACAGGTCTTTCTGAAACCTGATGAATAACTCCTCTTTCCCCACTGAGGACATAATTTCATAGATTCATAGGTGTGTACTAGGCTAATGGCCCTGGGGCTTTTACAAGCCTAGCACATAGGATTATCCTGGCATCGTGCCACCCGACCTTAGTTCCCAGTGCATCTGTTGAGTAAAGTCACTGGAGTGATCCCAGGGTGAATTTTCTATTTCCCATCCACTCATTAAGATTTCTCTAGAAGAGGGCCAGTGAGGTGCTCTGCTTGACATGTACGGGAAGTCTATTCCATACCATGGGCAGTCTCTGGGTTATAAACCTGTCCTTCCAGCATGTTCTTTTAATTGTGGTAATGAGGTTGAGGTCTCTGTAGAGCAACGGTCACCCGTGTCAGTAATGACCAGGTCAAGGATGTTGCTACCTCTAGTGGAGGTAAGAACGAGCTGGTCCAGGGCATTGGAATTAATGAATTTCAGGAAATGTTGGGCAAGTGTATTGGTACATGAGTAGTTTTCCCAGTTAATGGAGGGGTAGTTAAAGTCACCCAGTATGAGAGTGTTAGGCTGGAACCTAATATTCTCCAGGGTGCTTAGGAACATGGAGTGTGAGTCTTGGGACATGGTTGGGGACCTATAGCAGGCTATGACTTGAATTGCTGTCTTACCCAATGTTAGCTACACCTGAAGTATCTCAGATGCATTATGTAGGGCTACTAGTCTGGAGGTGTGCGCATCCTTTATGAATATGGAAACACTGCCACCTTTGGAGCTTCGGTCCAAGTTCTGGGGCTGAAAGGTATGGAATGAGTTATAGTCTGGTAGTGCAGGGGTGCTTTCTGCTGCCTTGAACCAAGTCTCTGATATGGCGCAAATGTCGATGTTCTCCATTTTAAGGAGTGCTGCGAGCAAGTGCATTTTGAGATTTAGACTTCTAGCGTTGAGCAGCATGACCCTCAGATTGCATTTGTTTGTAGCTGTTACAGTGGTAATTTGGTCTTCGGAACACCTTCTAAAAAAGACACTATAGGGGTGACAAGAACCTTGGCCAGTATCCAGAAACCCAGGGGTGACAGATACAGGCCATCTCTGGCAAAGCATCAAGGTTTGTCAGTCATGTCATCCCAGGCAGACAGATACTGGATCCCCTTAGAATAACACCAGAAACTTAGCCAATTGTTGAAATCAGTCATTTTCTGCTTGTACTGTGGTATAATTCTGGGTGATGGTAGGATGCTGCTCAGGGCTAGGGTCATACCCACCTGGGCTACATAATCCGAGAGCTCCTCCATGTCTCTTTTCATGTAGTCCAGGGAGGTATGTCTCAGGTCATTCACACCCACATGTACAATGACAGAGTCATATTTGTACCTGCTGTTGAGGGACCTGAGTGACAAGTGGACACGTGACAAGTGAAGTACCTCAGGGTTCAGTCCCGGGACCACTCTTGTTTGGCATCTACATCTCTGAAGTACAGGCCAACACTAAGGGACTCTGGCTAACAAAGTTTGCAGATGACTGCAAACTGGGAGCCATTATTGAATCCCCAAATTATGTGGATATTCTACAAAAGGGTCTTACAGAAACAGATGCCTGGTGCCAGAGCCATGGGCTCAAGCTTAATGCCAAGAAATGTATAGTTATCCCCTTTGGAAAAAATCATGTACTCATGAATTACCACATAGGTGGCAGTACACTAAACATCGAAAGTGTGATGAGAGACTTAGGGACACAGGTGGACAGTGGTCTCATGTTCGATAACCACATCGCCACAACAGTCAGGAAGTCCTTCTATGTGGCACACCTCATCACTAAGGACTTTTCATTCAGAAAAAGGAGGTCATTTTCCCACTGTACTCATCCCTCATTAGACCCATTATAGAGTATAATGCCTGTTTGGTATGTACCTCACAAGACATCTGCAACAGCTGGAAATGCCACAGAAATACCTCACAAAAAGAATCACAGGCCTAAAGTAGATGCCATATGCTGACCGTCTAAAAAAACTCCAGCTATACTCTGTGGCATATCGTCTACTCAGAGGCGATCTTTGCTTAACATACAAGGCCATGTCAAACACTGAACTGTTGAACATGCTCCACTTAAAGAAATCCCAAACCCTCAGAGCCACAAGCTCCAGGGATCTAAACCTTGTCATCACAATGAAAAAAACATGCTGGAGGGATAGGTTCCTGACCCAGAGACTCCTCATAATCTGGAATAGACTGCCCATACATGTCAAGCAGAGCACCTCCTTGGTCCTCTTCAAAAGGAACCTTGATGATTGGATAGGAGATAGGAAATTCGCCCCGGGGATCATGTCAGTTGCCCTGCTAGACAGGGGTCCAAAGAAGTAAATATTGTCGGAAGAAATATCCAGGGAATTGTTATGACTAGGCTTGTATAGGCCCTAGTGCTGATAGCCTAGTACCAACCTATGAACCTATGAACCTATGAGTGCGTGTGTTATGTGGCTATTTCCTTATTCAACCTAGTGAGTGGGACATCAGTGTGCCTCACTATCAAGTCACCTATGACTAGTGTGTTGGGCATGTTGTTTTGCCTTAGGGGCTTTGGTTGAGTGGCACGCTGTTTAGGAGAGTTATGTGTCTCATGATTAGTGTTGTGTTGTGATGGTTGAGTGAGTTTCTGCCTTGGACGTCCTTGCTGTTTGGGTAGATTTTTATTGAGAGCCTCCGTGAAGGTGGATGTGCAGTTTGTGTTTTTATTTGAACGCAGTGCTAGTGTGTGTTCTGGAGGGCTATGTGTTCCATGTGGTGTGGTGCAAGTGTTGACCTTGACTAGCTATTCTGGTCGTGGCTAGAGAGTGCATGGCTTCCAGTTTGGATATATAAGTGCATCTCTCGCAAGTCTGAGTGTTGGGAGGCAAGAGGTGGGGGTTGTCAGTGTACATGATGCAGTTGCTACATTGCCTCAGGATGCCCAAGTTCACCAGGTTAATAGGAGAATGCACAGGGAACTGAACTTTAGCCATGCCTGAAGGGGTGGGCATTAATAATAAGTACTGGAGCTGTTTCCTTGTAGAATGCTTAGTGCTGGTAGCACTTTGGTATGCTACAATAATTGCTACAAGAAGTCTGATAAAGTGCTAGACTAATAAGCCAGTAAAAGTGCAGGAGAGGAGATAACTAGTAGATCTAAGGGAAAAATTGAAGAGCAGACTTTGGTATTGCTCAGAAGCTTACAAACAGTCCTGGATACAGCAAATCTGTATCTGGACTAGACTAGTTAGCAGAAAGGAGGGAAAAGCACAAACCCGGGCTTTCAAACCAGAAAGCTGAAAGAGATGGAAAAACTGCCCAAACAGCCAATATACTACAATTTCTCTGCCAGAAACCACTCCTCTTGTGGTAGATAGGCTACCTAGTGCTTACCACTCCCACTGATAAGCTAGAAGGCTTCCCTCCAGCACAGAAAGGCTTGGAGGGCTCAGAAGCTTAGTTACAGGAAAGATTTGCTGTTATGATCTGCTGTGTAGCCACATTTTTAACCAAAGTTACCAACCTTTTTACCTACTCAAAGGCTCTGGAAATTCTATAGCTTTCTCCGTTTTTCTTGTGCTGGCACTGAGTTTCTTAATAATGTCTAGAAAATGTCAAGTGAAAACAGGACAATACAAACACCCCTTTATCAGATTATTTAAAGTGAGTAAGAAATCACCACAAACTGCTGAATTCAATAAAAAAGTATCTTTAAGTCTGAGACTGTGATATCACAACATTAGGATCAGTAGGATTGCTTTCGAAACCATTGATGTACTGGTTTCTGCTGCCTTTAGTTTTACAAAATTTTTAAATAATTATGCTTTGGAATATGTAGTGCAACATAGGCTAAATACCCAAGCATGTCAGTATACAACATTTTCTTTACATCTAATAATCTAAGCAGATGAAATGTTTCCTAATTAGAAAGAAATGAACTATAAACACTGAAATAAAGTGCTAACAATCATCAGAGCTCAGTAAGACTCACACCAAGAGATGCCTGAGACCTAAACGAGGTCTAAAATCTGTTGAAAACTGAGTTAACCTTTTTATCATACCTCTTTAACATTGGGGCCAATATACCAGGTAAAGAGCGGTGATGATTTTCTCAGTTGATTGGCAAACCTCATGAATGAGGTCTTGAATGATAAAAAAGCCATGGATGGTTCTCTATCTTATTTCAGCCTCTGAAAAACACACACAGCTCTGCCTCTTGAAGAATCTCTCCAGAAAGAATGTTGCTCTATGACTTTAAGTACTAACATTCCACAGCTTCTCACTGTACTGACATCATAATGATTCTGATGTCAGTTTTAAAGTTACATCAGAATCATTATGATGTCAGCTCAGTGAAAAGATGTGGAATGTTAGAAAGTCAAACAGCCCAGACATCCCTTCATTATTTTTATGCTATATTTCAGGATATACTGTGAAAGAACAGGTAAGTTAGCTCACACTTACTTTGGATTTTCTCAAAAACACTGCACTGGCATATATCATCATCATACAATAGTATCCCTAATTTTACTGCATGATGCATTCGGAAAATACTTTTCCACCACTATTATGTATTGCATTCCTGATGCAAACACTAATATCACTGCATAGACACACACACACACACACACACACACACACACACACACACACGCACATATACAAGTATATTAATTAGTATTATATATAGTATTTTAGCCTTGTCTAGCCAAGTATAACTCCTGTTCTAAATGTTGTGTATGACATCCATGCATAACAGGCCCAGAGAAAAAGGCAGAATTGTGAAGATTAGATTAAAATAATTAATTTACTTTTCCATCAGCAGATAATAACTTAGCATCCATTTAAAAATTTTACAGCATCATACTGATGGGTTGAAGAGATTGGCAAAGCAGTTATAATTTTATTGGTTGACTGCATAAATGGAAAAGTATGAATCACTGTTAACTAGTCTCAGAGATTTGAGTTACTAACTTCTTTGAAATAAGAAAAAGAAGTGAAGATGGGAGAGTTCTCTTATCCCTTAAAAATGCTATTATGCACTGAATGTTGCATTTTTTTCCATATTCATTTCAGTGACTACCATAATGTATATATTGTGCTTTTAGTATATTTACTCAGTTTGGTGTTAATCAGATACTTGTGCTAATCAATGCCTTGCACTTATTCTAATAGTCTGGTCAGGGAAGACTAGTTTATTTAAAAATTGTTGGTATACAATCTGCATGCTCAGGTACAGCTGATTTTTGTGTAAGACAGTAGCTCCAGAATTATCATTTTGAGAACCGGATCCACTGGATGGCATGAACTTGGCAAACAACAACTTATCAGATTGTGTTATAAACCCTAACTTCTCAAATATTTTTGTAACATGTAGATTTGTGTGATTAACAAAAGTATATGGTAGGCAACCAGACAAATGTGAAGACTTGCAAATGTTAATCAGTAGGGGTGTGTGGTAAACCCATTTTGTGATACTGTAGTAAGGTGTGTGTCATGAATAGTGCCTGGGATTGGTTTGTGAGAATCCATAAAATGGGATTTTCAGAATTGTTTAGCAAATGCACTCTTGGGAAGTGTTGAACCACTTCTTGAATGTAAACAACCTCATCAGTTCCACCATCAAGGCAAACTTTTCAGCCTAAAGAAATAAAGCACAGAGAAAGTTTAAGCTGAGTGAAATGACTAAGTTATTCGTCTTAAATGTGTTAACCAGGTAGCTCTAGCAAGATCAGCATTCCCCTGTAAAGAATACTTTGTGCATGTGAAAAAATGTCCATGCTACATGAAGAAACAGAAAACAGCAAATGAAACCTAGGGTTCTTTAAACCCATCAGTGTACATTTGTTTGCCTCAGAAATTATCAATATATGAGGAAAAATGAGAATTTCATCATGAACAAGTATTTTAAAGAAGTTATTACATCAATATTTTATTATAGGCCAGACTGAATCAGGGGAAAAGCCTTCTATGAAATTTGACCAGCAAGTGAGACAGGAAATAAATGTCATGTTGAGTGGGTATATAGGTTCATAGGCTAGTATGAGGCTAACTGCCCTTGTGGGCCATTTTAAGTCTAGGCCATTATCCCATGTGAGAATCAAACCCTGCAATTTGTGTCTGTGAGGTAAACACCTTAACCATTATGCCACCCTCCCAACTCGCTGAGAAAAACTTTTTATTTTTTAATTTTAAAACTGCATTTTTAATGTTAAAATGTAACATGTAGGCATGCACCCCTGTATCAAACTCTCTCCAGATGATTTTTATAAAGCTGCTGCATTTTGTTTATTTCTAGATGGGATTCAAACCCACAATCAGTTAGGCCACTAGGCCCTGACTGCACCTGCAGCCTGTGCAAGCACCATTCATGCTTCTTATGCACAGCAGTTCACATTTCTTCTCACACATTCAGTTTGAATCTCTTAAGCAGGGCAGTACCTGCTCCACTCATGCACAGAGCAGTATGTGTGGGCAGTTTGAATAGTGGGGCATTTCATTTTGTTGTGGGTAATGATGAGGCTGAACAGTATTCAAATTAAGGTGTGTGTGTGTGTGTGTGTGTGTGTGTGTGTGTGTGTGTGTGTGTGTGTGTGTGTGTGTGTGTGTGTGTGTGTGTGTGATGCCCACATTAGGTAGGGGGTGTCCTGATTAAGGAGACTTGCCCACAGTGAGAAAAACAAACCCTGTACCTGTCAGCTATAGGCTTAACCCTCCATACCAGTTGCTACACCTCCCTTACTTCTTGCAGCTTGAACTTAAAGAGTCTGAACTGTTAATGAATTGTTTTCTGTAGTCACAAGTACAGGGTTTGAATCCTACCTTGCTTACTATATGACTGTGAGCAAATCCCTTAGTACTCCCGGGTCATCCTGAAAAAGGAAACTTTCTTCAGTGGTTTACCTGGTTAAAAAATATAAATCTTTTTTTAAAATGTGTCCTTCTGGAGCATCCCTCCCACCAAATTATTTAGGCTTTGTCCAGAATTCTTGAACAAAGAAACTTGAGAATTATTTTGGTCTGTTCCTTGTCGTTCTGACAAATTGTTTTGGGTTACAGACAGTCACTAAATGTCAAGCATATGCGTTTCACACTTTGTGTCCTTCAGAAAATGCTTGCTAATGTAACTTTCTAAGCATATAAGAGAAAGATTTGAAATCTATCCCTGATTGTTGGATCTTTGTCTCTGATTTTTGAGCTAAGAGGTTGCATTGGGAATAGATGTGTGCTATGGGATGTTAAAGACGAAAATAGTATGTGAACTGACAGGTTTTAGCTGTGTTTACTGGTAACTGGGGGGCGGTAATCAAGTATTGGTATAGTGGTATGGATGGTGGGGAGGGGTCTGGTCTATTACTCTGCCTAGGGTCCCATATGACCATGATCTGACTCTTCTGTTATTACTCAGAAACTACATGTGACTATTTAGCTTCATAGGTTTGCCTTATTTTTTTGTTTTTCTATATTTTAAACCAGATAAAGTGGCAACCCAAGAATACTGTCTGGTTAAGCAGCATAATCAAAGTTATGCAGTAAGAAAAAGGAAGTAGAAAGAATCAAACCCTGTACCCATGCCTAGTATCTGCACAGCTCAACAAGAGTTTAAAAATGCAATCTTCTACAATAATTGCCAGACCTTCACTTAATGTCTTCATTTTCTGATAAATTACTGATGGTTAAAATCATTAAGGTTTATACTCAGTAATAGCAATTATTAGAGTCTCAGTTTTGGTTGTTCAAATGTTCAAAAACTGCATGTTGCTAGAAAACCTATTATGTTAACTTTATAAGTGAATTAGAGTAGTTTGTTTTTTATCGGTCTCTGATTTTGCAAAATATCCCTGATTTTGCCTCATTCTTATGCTCTGTCCCTCATTGATATGTTTAGTGTCAGTGGTACAACAAGTAATATCACCATCGCTGGTAAAGAGTGCTGTGGGTTCTGTTCCCAGTATTGTGGATAGGGTGGGGTAAAAGGGAAGACTGCCGCAGAAAGTGTTGGGGTGTGATCTCCTGATTACTCTTTACTGCATACTGACCTTTACAAGCTGGTAAAGCATTTGTAGTCAAAACTGAGCTTTGTAGTGCTCTGTAAGTGGTCTAAAATGTAGCAACTGCTTACTACAGTTTAAAACATTTCTTTCTTTCTTTCTTTTTGTTAAGGTAAATCCTGAGCATTGTAGCACTCCGTGCAGAGCTACAGTTTGCTACAGTTTAAAACAGAGGCAATGTTTCTTTTTATTTATTTATTTTATTTATTTTATTAAAACCTAAGCACTGCAGTGCTTTGTGCAGGGAATAAATATTTTTTTTCTAAAATAATAACAGTGAGAAGGGTTGGAGGCACTGAGCAGAAACAGGATCTCATTGGCTGAGGCAGGTGGGTTGGTGTGTGTGTTGTATATATATGGCTACCTGGTTAATGTGCCAGTATAAGGAGCTGCATTTTTTTTTTAATATTTTATTTTGCTTTTCACTTGAAAAGCTGAGGGGTGGGGCTTGGGCATAGAATGGGTACCGTCTACAGGAAATCAGACATTTGGCTTTTTTTTCTTTTTTTTTTGCTCTTGTGGGTGGGGCTATATTTCTTGGTGCTGGCATAGAGCACTATTTGATCCAGCTACGCTTCTGTCTGTCCTACCACCAGTTAGATAGATTACTGAAACAGCAATGCAGCACAAGGGGGATGCTGCACTCCTGAGTGTGTTGTCCTTTGGATGATATAGTTAACAGAAGTATCGTCTGTTTGAGTTGGTGGTAACTCAGGTGAATACAAAAGATCCAACAGTACCTATCAAAAGGAGTAGGGAAAGTTCTCTGATGCCCTGGCCAAATTTCTTCTAGTATTATAATTACCACCTTGGATCTCCCCAGAAAAGAGGGTACTAGCCTAGCGTGACTAACCTCATCAACAAAGGATAAGCTAAATATTTTTTTTTTGGGGGGGGATCACTGAGCATTATTGTCAGTCAGTAATGCTAGTCATTACAGTTCCATGTCTTTATTGAATGCATGCCCATGCAACACTTATTTTTTGTTTACATTTAAAATGATTGGGAGTTGTCTGGCACTTATGTTAATGAACTTCTTCCTGTAGTCAAAAGTAGAGGGCTTGAATCCTTCCACCTCCATTTGCCTGCTTTGATCAAGTCATTGAGCCAGAGAGTGCTGACAAGTTACCCCTGATAAGAGACACTTTGCCCATTGGGTTTACTTTGTTGACAAATACATAAAATAATAACATTTTAAATGTGTCTCTTTTTGTCCCCCACTATTTTTGGCTTTTTCCAGATATCTTAAGCAAAGAACTTGAAGTATATTGGTATGATCTTTGTAAAATTTGTGGCTTCTTGCAAATTGTGGTGGATTACAGTCACTAAATATCAAGCATGTGACTTTCAGATGTTTTATCCTCAAGAAAATGTTTAATAACCCAAAGCCTGTTATTGTATCAACTTTCTAAGTATAAAAAATAAGTATTTAAAAGTTGTTCCTGATTTTTCCTTTGTTTCTGATTCTTGAACTAAGAAGTTAAGAGGGCAGAGGAGTCATACAAGTGGCTGTGAATGATGTGTGTGTTTGTGTATGCATATGTGCACCCCCGCCCCCCGCATGTTCACAAATGTGTGTGGGTCAAAGATCAAAGTATTATCAATGTAGTGAGTAGAATTAATTAATAATAGCTGAATAATAACTTAGAAAGGTAAAGTAGTTAATCACTGAGAATTTGTAACTAGAGATGCTAAGACAGAATATGAGAATAATTTGGTCATTTATTTGTTTCTGTGTGTGTGTGTGTGTGTGTGTGTGTGTGTGTGTGTGTGTGTGTGTGTGTGTGTGTGTGTGTGTGTGTGTGTGTGTGTGTGTGTGTGTGTGTGTGTATGTGTGCGTGTGCGCGTGTGCATATGTGCGTGTGTGTGTGCGTGCGCGTGTGCATGAATGCGTGCGTCCGTGCGTGTGTGTGTGTGTGTGTGTGTGTGTGTGTGTGTGTGTGTGTGTGTGTGTGTGTCTGATGGCGTGGGTCCTAGACTTTTTCAACATACTCTCAAGTCTCTTATGGTTGAAGATATGGGTGTGTGGTAAAACACAATATATTACAGCTGCTTTACAACTTTTCTTGTTTTATAAATAGAGTAAAATGAAAATTTCACTTTATAACCAAATGACTGTTGTGGCAAGGAAATAGATACCGGGGGTAGCAAAGAACTTAAAATACACAGTTTAACCATTGTGTGCACTTCCTTCCTAGTTGCTAGTAAATGTATCACATTGTGCCCATCTGTTTCACATTGTGATAGATAGTGTAGTATTTCACATTTTTAAAATGTTAGGTTGAATATGGCTATAGTTTCTTGAACTAAGAAGTTAAGAGGGAAGAGGAGCCATACAAGTGGCTGTGAATGATGTGTGTGTATGTGTATGCATATGTGCACACCCCCCGAATGTTCACAAATGTGTGTCGGTCAAAGATCAAAGTATTATCAATGTAGTGAGTAGAATTAATTAATAATAGCTGAATAATAACTTAGAAAGGCTAAAGTAGTTAATCACTGAGAATTTGTAACTAGAGATGCTAAGACAGAATATGAGAATAATTTGGTCATTTATTTGTTTCTGTGTGTGTGTGTGCGCGCGTGTGTGTGTGTGTGTGTGTGTGTGTGTGTGTGTGTGTGTGTGTGTGTGTGTGTGTGTGTGTGTGTGTGTGTGTGTGTGTGTGTGTGTGTGCATGTGCGTGTGCATGCATGTGCATGCGTGCATGCATGCGTGTGCGTGTGTGTGTGTGTGTGTGTGTGTGTGTGTGTGTGTGTGTGTGTGTGTGTGTGTGTGTGTGTGTGTCTGATGGCGTGGGTCCTAGACTTTTTCAACATACTCTCAAGTCTCTTATGGTTGAAGATATGGGTGTGTGGTAAAACACAATATATTACAGCTGCTTTACAACTTTTCTTGTCTTATAAATAGAGTAAAATTAAAATTTCACTTTATAACCAAATGACTGTTGTGGCAAGGAAATAGATACCGGGGGTAGCAAAGAACTTAAAATACACAGTTTAACCATTGTGTGCACTTCCTTCCTAGTTGCTAGTAAATGTATCACATTGTGCCCATCTGTTTCACATTGTGATAGATAGTGTAGTATTTCACATATTTAAAATGTTAGGTTGAATATGGCTATAGTTTCTTTCTTTTTTTTTTTTTTGCTTCTTAGCATTGTGGTATAGTATTCATGATGTTTTAAGCCTGCTCATACCTATATTGTTTGATTGCTTGATGTTAACTGGAGTTGCTTGTTTTTTTTTTTTTGTTTTGTTTTGTTTTTTTTTTGTGGGGGTGTTGCTTGGCTTGCCCATCTGAGGTCTTGAACATTTGCAACTTGAAGTTGCAAACTGCATATGTGGTAAAACAAGTATAAAGGGACATTTAACCATGCCGTAAACTCCCTCCTTAGTTTTTATTAAATGTTCCACATTTTCCTCAGTTGTTCTAGCTACGATAGGTAGCTTAGTGTTTCATGTTTAGACAACAGAAAGTTGAATATGGCTGCAGTTTCTTTAATTATTATGCTTGTCAGTGATGTGGATGTTATGGTAATGTCAAACCATATTAAATTGTCCAAAAATGAAGACGCCACAGCTTAAGAATTTAAGGATATGTAGCTTTAATTTCACTCAGTCATTAAAACTACAAGTTTCTTAAGCTCTCCTGCTAATACTTTTTTATAGACAGTTCCACTGACGTTCAGAATATTATGACAGCATCATTTAAAATCATGCACATTCAAAATATTATTCAAATCCTGGAATGGGTTTCTGTGACAAGACTTTCTCTTATCAGTTTTATCCATACCTCTCAACTATCCCTATTTTTGCAGAATTCCCCTGATTTTGCTTTAAATGTTTGCACTGTCCCGCATAACATTTTTGATTTTCTGATAAATCAAGTCATGATTATAGTCAGTCAGTAATACCATTCATTAGGGATTTATACTTCTTATTGTTCAATAAAGGCATATTGATCCAAAACTTGTTGTTCTATTTACTTTTTAAGTAAATTAGAGTAATATTTGAACACTGTTCCTGATTTTATCTATCCATTATTTTTGGCTTTGCCCAAAATTCTTGACCAAAGAAGTTGAGCGGTTAGATGCTATCCCAAAATGTTCAGATCTAAATTGTTTCTATTGATATTATTTCACCAAGCCAGAAATAGAGTAATAGCTGGTTCATGGAGATGCATTTGCTGGTACAGTTTTTTATCTTAACAGTGCTGTTTTCCTTGGAGGTGCCTGAAAAACGAATGTGTTTATTTGTAGTCTCAGTAGCTCCACAGGTAGCACAATTACCTTTGGTACAGAAGGATGTGGGTTCTATTTCATGGCAGATATTTGGATTGATTTTTCCATACTGACATTGCTTAAGGGGTTACTGCACTCCTGGGTGTGCCATCCTTCCATCTGCCTGAGTTTGGTGGTTGCTCAGGTGGCTGTAAAAGATCCCACAGCACTTATCAAAAAGAGTAGGGGGTCCTTTATTTATATACAAACATAACTTTTATTTTCAAAATATTTACATATTTATAAATATTTAAAAGTATAAAAATATGTGCATATATGGGTTCCCTTCAGAAGCTCGAAATACTGAAATGTTAAATTTCAGCATTTTGAGCCCAAGAAGCCGAATCCACATAATAGCGAAAGTTTAGAAGCACAAAATTCAAAACCTTGAATACCGGAGGTTTTGAATTTCGCGCTTCTAAAGTTCCGCTATGGTCATGTATTCAGGTAAGTTTGTGTGTGTGTTAAGGGGTTTGGGTAGGGGCCGTGGTGTGTGTCAGTGTGTTTTGTTGCTGTGATGTGTGTGTGCGAAGAGAAAGTAGCTTGTACGGTGGTGTTTTGTGTGTGTTTGTATGTAGTGCGACCTCTGAGTGAGAATATTTAAGTAGGGGGGGTGCAGGGGGGCTTGCCCCCCTGCTTTCATGTAGTACAGTGATTGTGTATGTTTGTGTGGTAGATGGTGTGTTTGTGTGTGTAGTAAAACCACGAAATTCAAAACTTCTGGTATTCAAGGTTTTGAATTTCACGGTTTTTACTTTTCTTTATTTTGTGGATTCGACTTCTTAGGCTCGAGACACTGAAATTTGAGATTTCAGTATTTTGAGCTTCTGAAGTTAATCTATATATATAATATATATATATATATACACACACACACACACACACACACACACACACACACACACACACACACACACACATACACACACACACACACGCACACATACATATTTATACACACACACACACACACACACACACACACACACACACACGCATGCGCACACAAATCTGTTTAAATTTGCATCCCTGTTAGACCCCCACTCCTTTTTTGATAACCACCATATGATTTTACTTGATAAAGTTGCTAAATTCCATTTACCATTAAACATAATTTAATTTATTCTTTCATTCCATATAACCATATAACATAAAATAACTTTCTATCAAACCGTGAAATTCAAAACCTTGAATACCAGAAGTTTTGAATTTCGTGGTTTTACTACACAACAACAAAAAGATTGTTGGATAGGATACCTATCACATATTGTACTGCCTCTCAGAGTACTGACTGTTTGTTTTTCACTGTAATAAACACTGCATAACCTAATGTTTTGTATGATTAGCTAGTGTTGATCTGTATCTGCCCAGTGTATGCTACAGTAAGGATAAATGCGTTCACATTTTATTTTTTTCTTTTTACCTAAGTGTAACCAAGTGGTATAAGTATACATTGCTTCCTTTTCTTATCTCTTTAAGATGCATTGCATATGTTAATTGCTATTTCCTTACATTTACTTGTTAAAGTTAGCTATTGTGCTTCTGTACTGCCTATTAAAGTGCAATCTCTCTCTCTCCTATTCTCCAGCCTTTACCCTGAAATACCTCCTTGTGACTACGCCTGGCCTGGATACCTAGACCCAAAATAATATAGGAAAGTTCCACTGCCATATCCCTTGTTTATGAAAAGACCTACATTGTCACAGAAGGAATTAAGAAAGTATGTACAACCACTGCTACATTTCTGTAATACTGTATTAAAAGCCCTGCTAGGTTCTGTATGCTCCCTTGCCAGGACAGCTCAGCAGCCAAACCCCTACTCCAGATTACTTTTTTCAACTATTCCCTTGTCCTCCTCAACAAGTTTCAGCCTAGCGATCTACCTTGGTAGAATCCCTGGTACACCCTAGCATCTGTCCACTAGGTGGCTCCCTAGCTCCACCACTCTTGCTTCTCACATCTATTACCTTAAAGCCTACTTTAAACATCTTCTAACTTTCCTGCTTTCTTTTTTTTTTCCTTTCTCTTTAACATCTTAAGTAACACTATCCTGTTAAACCCATTGGCCCTTGTACTTACCTCTCCATACAATAGTCCACTGATAGGTTCTCGCTCTGCCTCCCTTGGCTCTTCCCGCTCCGTTCGCCCTGCGGGCTCACTCCGCTCCCCTACCCTGCCCCCTATTCCCACCCGCCCCCAGTACATCTACATTTATACCTACCCAACCACACCCACTAGAACTCCTAACCAATTATATTCCACAACTCTCTCAAATTCCTCTCCCCTATCCCACTCATAAACATTCATCTCTCCACCCACTACTACACCCAACCTAAGCAATCAATCTTCACTGCCCAGCCCACATCCTCTACCTAACCTATCTAATCCACTACTCCTCAACATACTCCCCACAGTCAGAGCCTAAGGCCTACCTACTCCCCAATCCTACTACAAAACTAGCTTACTAACCTACAGCATAGTAATTACTAACATCCCCTCACTTTTCACTTTAAATAACCTCCTACACTATGTTCTCAAAACCCTTAACCTACACCCCACAACTATTATTACTCCTCAACCTATCCTACATCTACTACCTCACTCAACCCACACATACTAACCATACTCAAGCCTTCCACATAACTACTGACTTCAACACATTTCCATCAAAACCTCACATCACAATATTTCCTCATCTCTATCCTATAAAAATTCAACTATTCTTTACTTTTAAACTCATTAACCCCTATAAACACTCATCCACAACAGCAGCTAATCCATACCTTACCAATGCATCAAAGTTCAACCCAGACTTTACCAATGCATTAAAGTACAACACACATACTAAGCAATCCAAACACCTAACCAATATTATTCTATATTTAATTACTACCCTACTATCAGGAGACATACATCCCAACCCCGGCCCCTCAAACCCCTCCAACATTGACAAGTCTATACTTATTGCCTCCCTAAACTCTCAAAGCATAGTAAACAAAATCCCAAGCCTCCATGCCTGGCTCTCACACAACAAACCCAACATTTTATCTATATCTGAAACATGGCTAAAGTCTCACATAAAAGACCATGAGATAACACCACCAAACTACTATATCATCCGAAAAGACAGATCCCACAAAAAAGGTGGTGGTGTTGCTCTTCTGTATTCATCCTCCCTGTCAGTCACCCCTTATAACAAGCCTATTCCCAAATTCAACAATGCAGAAATACTCTTGACAAAATTTCAACTTAATAAACACAAACACATAGTAATAGTCTCCCTCTACATCCCCCCTGGAGACAATATTACCACATTAGAAAATATACTTTTCTGGCTCTCCACAAATATTAACAACGAAATAATAATCCTAGGTGATACTAACATAAACTGGTCCTCCATTCAGTCAAACACAAGTCCACTTAGCATAAACCTTTACAACTTCTCACAGCTAATTAATTCCACAACCCGCCCCTCCAAAACTCTATCTTCAGGTAGCATTCTAGACTGGATCTTAGTCTCTCACCCTCATTACTTCTCTGACAGTGGTACACTTCCAGACTCCCTCAGTGATCACCTGCCCACCTTTGCATACCGACTCCCTACACCTTTACTAAGAACACATAACTATATTACCATACGCAATCAAAAACTTTCAACCAACAGCTTTCAATGACTCTCTAAAAGGAATCAACTGGGATATTCTAAAAACTCTAACCCTAGATGATGCCGTAGCTCACTTTAACACAACCTTTTAAATATCCTAGATCACCATGCTCCCTAAGCTCCAAAAGAATAAAACTAAAAACAACCCTTGGCTAACCAAAACTACTCTGGCAGCCATGAAACACAGAGATAAAGTCTGGGCACTTTACCATAAAAATAAATCTCCCCTCTCCCATCTTGAATTCAAAACACTCAGAAATAAAGTAAAAAAGCTCATTATTGCTGATCGACAAAACTATTTCTCCAAACTTCAAAACAATAATAAAACAAACCCTCAGAAGTTCTGGAAAGGAATATCTACCCTTATCAATCCTGGCAACTTACTCAACCCCACTCCTGACCCCAATGCTTCTGACAAGGACTTAGCTACACAACTCAACACATTTTTCATAGATTCCATCTCCAAACTAACATCTTCATTCTCCAATACCTCTCCATCCTCCACTTCTCCCACCAGCACTCCTCCCTACTCCTCCATCTCCACTCCCTCTCCATCTCAGTCACCCCCTCTTCACACACCTCCTCCCCACTCCTCCAACTCTACTACCACTCCCTCTCCATCTCTATCACCCCCTCTTCACACACCTCTATCACTAAAACCAATTCCAACAACCACAATAAAAAAACTTTTACAAAAACTAAAACCATGCTCCAATGCCCCTGACAACATTCCTTCTTACTTCCTCAGCATTTCTGCTGAGGCCATAGCCTACCCCATCAGTATACTAATTAACCGCTCTATCCAAGAAAACATGGTACCCCAAATCTGGAAAAAGGCTTACATCATACCTTTACACAAAGGTGGCAATAATAACACTATTGCAAACTTCCGCCCCATAGCTATCCTATCCCCCATCTCTAAACTCCTAGAAAAGTGTATCCATTTACAACTACTACCTCACCTCTTGGGCAATAATCTGCTCACTCCAACTCAGCATGGTTTTAGACCCGGCCACAGCACTATGTCAGCCCTCCTCTCCTTCATAGAAACTGTAAATAAAGCTCGGGACTCAGGTCATATTGTCTCTACCCTCTTACTTGATCTTTCAAAGGCCTTTGACACTATCTCTCACAAGCTCCTTCTAACCAAACTCTCTCAACTCAACTTATCTCCTTCCTCACTGTCCTGGTTCTCTAGCTACTTATCAAATAGACATCAAGCAGTAAAATGGAAAAAGGCCACATCCTCTTTTCTAAATACCCCAACCGGAGTTCCCCAGGGCTCCATACTGGGTCCTCTCCTATTTAATATATTCATCAACGACTTCCACAACTCTATTCCATTCTCCAGCGTTATCCAATACGCAGATGATTCAACTATCATCTGCACTGCTACATCCTTCCCAGTACTACAAAGCTTACACAAGATGCATTCTCTTCCACTGAACTTTGGATGAAAGATAACCACCTTGTTCTTAATGCCTCTAAAACCAAACTAATGGTATTTACCCCCTCTAAACACATCTCTACCAGTACTAATTCTCTATTAATTAACAGCCATAACAACACATCCCTGGAATTGGTGTCCAATGCTAAATTACTTGGTGTTCAAATAGACAGTCACCTTAAATTCAACTATCACATTCAACTCAACATAAAAAAAACACATCAAAAACTAGGCATGCTATACCGACAAAATCGCTACCTTACACCCTCCACTAAAATCACTCTCTCTACCTCATTCCTCATCCCCTCTCTTCTATACGGAGCCCCTCTCCTAACCAACATCCAATCTTCCCTTAAAACAAAACTTTCCTCCTGTTACAATAAAATTGCTAAATTCGCTACCAGCCATAAATCTTCAAGCCATCACTGCTCTTCACTCCATAAATTAAAATGGCTTGAACTTCCTAACCAACTTATCTATTCTCAACTTACTCTTGCTCATAAGCTCATTTTCAAACCTGACCTCTGTCCATCTCTTTCTTCTGCATTTAAATTTCACCTTCCCAGCAGGGTACTTAGATCTAACAACCAAAATCTAATCGAATTATATAAACCAAAGCGTCCCCCTGGTAAAAATCTCCTAAACTTTAGCTTTGCACGACTCTGGAACTCCCTACCTCCTGCCATTCGCACCACTTTCAACCACCTTACATTCAAAAAATCTCTTCACTCTCACCTACTTTCCCAGTGGGAATGCTCATGCTCACATCCTTCATGATCCATACTGAAAAAAAAAAAAAACAATTTTTGTTCACTACATTGTCAGCTCTGTTGCAATTGTTTCTTACTTTTCTAAATTGAAATGCTTACCTTCTCTAGACTGTATCATCTAAAATGTTTACCACCAGTTGTTCTTCCTAAAAGTGTTTGCTCTAACTTTAATGTGAACAGTACTCTGTCTACCACATATTGTATATTATATTTGTAAAATTCTTGTAATTATTGTAATATGGATGTAAATCCTACTGTAACCTTATTTGGAGCTTTTCTCCCCAGGACTCCATTGAAAATGGGTTCATTTGGCCCAATGGACTATCCTGGTAAACCAACTGCAAATAAATAAATAAATAAATAAATTTTTAATATATTCTTTACTTCTGTTCTTATAATATCCATATTTAATCATATCCATGTTTATTTTATCCATTTCTGTTATAGCTTCAGTTTCCCCATAATGTTTTTACTCTTTTATATTTCAAAAACACATTCCTTAGTTTCATCTTCTTGGCAGTGTAAGCATGTTATTGTATCATTTTCCCATTATATGGCATATTTCCATTTACTGGTAATTTATCTATTACAAATTTCTGCAAAAAAAATCTTGACATTCTACTTTCTGATTAAACCATTTGCTTCTTATTTTTATACCTTTAATTGTTTTATCTGTTAGATTTTCCTCTGGTTTTGCATACTAATGTTTTATGATTACATTCGTATACCATGCTTTTCAATCTTTTTCTATATCATCAATTTTTATTTTATGCAAAAATATTTTTTCTTGGTAATATTTTATTTCCTTATTTTTACACTGTTTATCTCTTATACTCTGTTTTACCATATCTGAAATTTATAATACTGATATTCATACACTTTTACTACTAATATGTCATTTTTTTCATTTAACCACTTTAACACTTTGTACAAATTTATTGAAGCAGTATACCACAAAGTCAATTAACACTAAACCTCTTTCTTCTTTCTTTACATACATACAAAACTCCTGTTTTTACTAGGTTTAATCTAGAACCCCATATAAATGAAAAAAAAATATCTGCAATAATTCCTTATCTGCAATAATTCCTTTTCAAATACTGTTCGTAACATAAATACACTTGCTAATTACCTGTTCATTAGTACCAAATTTATCAAATAAGCCTTTTTCAGAATGACAATTTACATGTTCTCCAGAAAAGACAGGTTTGTTTGTTTCTTCTATTGCTTTTTTCCCATTGAATTCTACTTACATCTTTATTCGCAAATGTTATACCCGGCACAAAAAATGTATTAATTGTAAAATATATATCCCAAATCTTTACTACATCACCTAAAACTTTACTTTTCTCTTTATTTAAAGGCATCCCTATCATCTCTAGACAGTTGTGCAATGTCTTACTTCATTTACCCAAACTTTGTTTTTTTTTGCAATTATTATAATGCCATATACATATGTTAACAGACCTAGAATTCATAACCCTTCAGGTGTTATATACTCTGCCTCCTTCATTTTGTAATTTATTTCACATACTATCACATACATAACTAATGCAAATAATATATAGCCCATTGGACATTCTTGTCTTACACTACTCTTTATATGTAACTCTTGGCTTAACCATCCATTTACAAGTATTTTTACTTTATTATTACTATAAGCTGACACACGTAATTTCTTAACTTTCTCACTTATTTTTTTCATTATTGCCCATACAATTTCATGTTCAATTGTGTCAAATGCCTTATTAAGGTCTCTTGTTATGATTTTTGCTTCTTTTCTGTTCAAAATATCCACAATTTCTCTATCATTAATAATTCTTGACAGCCCTTCCCCTTTATACACTATATATGCTATATTCCATAATGTTTTCCATTTTATTATCAAATATCTTTTGTATTATTCTTATAAAGATCTCATTATTCAGTACTATCAGTCTCCATTTTTTGTCTTCTATCGTCCTTCTTCCATATGAAGTTCAGTATTCCAGTACATAATTCATTATATATAAAACCTTCAGTTAATTATTCATTCAAAATCATGAAAAATATATTTTTGGCAGTCGCTTAAATGTTTGTATAGTTCATACCCTATTCTGTCGGGGCCAGCAGGCAAATCTATATTTACTTGTCCTATTACTTTAGCTAGCTCTTTTAAAGAAATATCCTTTTCCAGCTCTTTATTCTCTTTTTTCTGTTAACTGTTTTACTTTCAATATTTTCCACTACCTTCTTTTTTCTTTAAACATTTCTTGTACATATTGTGCTACACTATTCATAATATTTTCCTGAGTTCTTTATATTTCTCCTTTTACATTTTTTATTTCTCTCATTACACTGCCATCTTTCTTTACTAATCTGCTTAAGTAACTCATTAATTCTTCTCTTTTGCCTTGTAATATTATCTTTGTGTGTATAACAATTATTGTATTTTCTATTGATTCTTTCATATAATTCTTTTTCTTTGTTAAAGCACTTTCTATGATTATGTTCTAAATCTTCCAATGCATCATTATATGTTCTTTTATATTTTTCTTTCTCTACTTTTTTACATCATATTGCCACTCTAAAATTTTTTTTATATTTTTCCTTAAATATCATCCACCATTCAGACCAGTCTTTATAAAATATTCTCATAATAATATGATTTTTCTATAACTGTATTACTAATCTCTTTCCTTCTTCATTCCATGCTTTCTCATTTATCCTTCTTATTCCTTTGCTATTTTTATATATTCTTTGTTTCCTTTATCTCTAGCAATATTGCAAGATGATCAGCAAATCATGTTTTGACTACCTCTGTTTCTCCTATAACTAAACCTTCTGATATTATAAAATAATATGTTTCAGTTCTATACATATCCTTTTTGTAAGTCCATGAATTTTTGTCTCAAAGTTTTAACATCACATTTTATAACTTCTAACATTTTTCTTATATAATTTCCTTTATTTTTACACTTACCTCTCAAATCACAGTCTCCCTGTTATTATAATATTCATATTTATCACAACATAGTGTAAAATCTGATAAAATAAGTTTTCCATTTCTTTACAATCAGTATACGTATATAATGTTATAATTCTATACACTTGTTCTTTCTGTTTTAAATCTACACTGGTTAATCTTCCCATTTTTTTACTAATGTTATTTAATATCTTTACTCCATTTCTACAGATAGTTATTGCAGAACATCTCTCATTTCCCAAATTCCAAATTATCTTTCCTCCCCATAGTTTCTTTGCAATCTTTCTTCATTTGTTAAAAATCTTGTGTCTCCTAATATAATTACATCTATGTCACATATATTACACCACTCATAAATTCCTATTCTTCTTATTATATTATTAATCCTGTTCACATTTACAGCCAGCACTCTAAATTTTTCATTTTCCCTTAAATTCATGGTTTCATAAGTTTGTAGCTAATTACTGAGCTAACTTTCTTAACATAAGCCATTCTAAGCCTAACCAATTTCCTTCTCAAAAATGAGAATCAAATACTGTACTTTGTTTCTGTGAGTCAAACACCTTAAACATTATACAAAACCTCAATCTTTAGGAGCATGTATTCTTTTTTATCCATTTCTTTTCTTTTTCCTTTTCCTACTTATCCCTTTCACTTTTCTTTTTCTGTATTTTACCCTCTTACCAATATAATTCTTTTGTTTCCTTTTACTGCCTCCCAATTTATGTCTTCTTCATCACTTATTTCAGAAGCTTCCTCTATGTCTTCTTTATTTTTTCTCATTTAATTTTTCTTCTGTTTCTACTATTTCTAAACTTACTTTTCTTTGCTCATTTTTTCTTTATTTTTCCTTACTCTTATTTCCATTTTTGCAATCTATCCATAAATGTACAATTTTGTTACATTTATAACATATCATAGGTTCATGGGTTCATAGGTAGGTACTAGGCTATCAGCGCTGGGGCTTATATAAGCCTAGCCAAAAAGGTTCCCTGGCTTTCACCACCCAAGAAAATTATTTTCTTGTGCCCCTGTCAAGCAGGGCCACAGAAGTGATCCCCGGGGTGAATTTTCTATTTCCCATCCAGTTGTCAAGATTTTTCTTAAAGAGGGCCAATGAGGAGTTTTGTTTGACATGAATGGGTAGTTTGTTCCACAGTAAGGGAAGTCTCTGGGACAGGAATCTATCCCTCCAGCATGTTCTGTTTACTGTGGTGACAAGGTTTAGGTCCCTGAAGAGTGTGGTTTAGAGGGATTGGGATTTCTTTAAGTGTAGCATGTCCACCAGCTCTGGGTTTGACATAGCTTTGTATGTTAGGCAGAGATCGCCTCTGAGTAGGCGATATGCGATGGAGTAGAGATGGAGTTTTTTGAGATGGTCTGCGTATGGCATCTGTTTGAGGCCGGTAATCCTCTTAGTAAAGTATTGCTGTGGCCTTTCCAATTCTTGTAGGTGTCTTGTGAGATACATGCCAAACAGGGCATTGTACTCTGTAATGAGTCTGATGAGGGATGAGTAGAGAGTAACAATGACCTCATTTTTTCTAGAGGAGAACCCTTTTGTGATGAGGTGTGCCATGTAGAAGGATTTCCTGACTACTGTGGTGATGTTGTTATCAAAGGAGAGACTACTGTCCTCCTATGTCCCAAGGTGTCTTATCACACTTTTCTGTTTAGTGAGCTACTGCCTATGTGGTAGTTCATAGGCACAGTGTTTTTCCCAAAGGGGATGACAATGCACTTCTTGGCATTGAGCTTGAGGCCATTAATTCACATTTTTTGCATCATGTCCAGTTTCCCCCACAAATATAACATTTCCTTTTGTCACATTACTTATCAAATGTCCTTCTTTTCCACAAAAAAAAATGTTTGGGGTTGTCCCCAATATTTTACAACACCCCTATTCTCAGCAGCAGTTATCATGCTTGGTATATGTATAATGTTTTTTCTTTCTATTTTTAAAATAATATTACAATCCCAGCCACTAGTCCATAAACCCCTTTTGTCATAAACTTTTGCAATGTCCAGTACATCTTTACATAAAGCTTTCAAATGTCCTTTCAAAGTCTTTCTTTCTTCCTCTATTCAAAATTGTATATAAATCTTTTTTTTTCTTTCCCTGTTAAATGCTTTTATCACATAAAGATTCCATGAGTTACAGTCTTTCCTTTTTCATATTCCTCAAGAAGCTTTTCCATTAAAAAAAGTATCAAATATAATGTCAAAAATGTCTCTTTGCTAATAAAAATAAATGCTCTTACCTCATGTGCTTTTACACCCAAGGGAGCTATTAAATTGTACCACACTTCATACCTGTCCATCTCTTTGTCTTCTTTACTTTGAATCCTTACCACATACTTCCATTTTTCATTATCTTCTGCCTTCTTTTTTGCTTCTCCATTTTTACCTTATTTTATTTTCTCTGCATATGTTTTCTTTTCCATCTCATCACTATTCATCAGTATTGTTTCTGCACCCTCCTTTTGTATTTTCTCCAGAATGTCTCCACAGGAAACATCTCCTTCATTTTCTGACTCATTCTGCACCATTTCTTTAAGCAAATCATCCAACAACCCTCCTGACTGGAAGATTGTAATTATGCATTCATCATTTTCATGAGGAAAGGAATCATCAAGATTCCTTGCTACCTATAGAACTGTATATCCAGCTTTATACTGTTAACTTTTTCTGAACCCCCTTGGCTCATATGTCTTATCTCACACAATTTCCTTTCTCTTTTTCAGTCTATCTATATGTACTGTGGGTTATCCCCTAACTGGTCTCGGACATTTTTCTCTCTCAGTACCTAATCCTGATGCAACGTGCCTAGTGCCAAACTCTATGTAACTGAAGACAACCATTGTATGTTCCCCTCCTATGTGCTGTAAAGTTAAACACAGTTCTAGTTAGTCTGTATTAAAAAAAAGTGGTGAGCACACGAGCTAGTTGCTTAGGTCTGCCCCCAACCCACCCATAACACACTCTCTTCTTATGTTACTTTAAAGTTTGGATCTTTGTCATTAGAAAGTAGCCAGATCAAGTTACCTAGTATGTTAATCTCATTGTTTCATCCTTCTTTCTTTATTTATTTCTACCTTACACAAATCAGTTTAAAATAGCCTCTCTTAGAAAGTTAGAGTGTAGTTCAAATTTTATTTTTAGATTAATACGGACTACAATGTTGCTGCTAAGATTTAGCAATTCTACTGACCTCCCATAGTCTTTTGTTGCTGACTGATTGTTTTTCTTTGGCTTTGGTCCTTTGGTGATCAGGGTTTGGCCCACTTAATTCGTCCTTGTTACGCGTGGGCTCACTCCGCACCCCTACCCTACTCCCATTGCCACCCTCCCCCAATCAATTAAAATTTATAGTTACCATAACTCCTCATCCTCATCTCCTTTATCCAACTAGCTAATACCAACACACTAATTAGATAATATAAACATCAAACTAGCTTATATGAAGACAATAAAACTCTCATATACTTAAAACATAACAACTATTTAAGTCTAAATGACTTTTACAGCCACACTAAAACCAATTAATCATTTCTCTCACCTCTAGAAATATACACTTCACCTCCTTTTTATTCCTATTTTTGTCCTTTTCTCATAAACAAATTTTATCACCTCTCTGAACTTTATAGAGCTAACACGGTAAAACATAATCTATACTTAACACACATATTTTTTTTCTCTGACCTGCATACATCTGAAAAATGGTTCCCTCTAGACATTACCTCATCTTCTCTACAACATTACTTATGCTACTTGGCTCACTCCTACAAGCCACCACTATCAACTGTATTCTACTGTCAGCTCCTATAAGAGCATCTACCCAGTCCCTATCCATTGACAACCATACAGATAGCTATTCTAACATAACTCCCAGCATAACCAAATTCAACACAGCTCACCTTAATAAACTCCACTAACTGCTAACACCCAATAAAATAAAGTTCACATTATACCTAGTACACCAGTAAAGACACATTTCTTCACCTTAACCCAGTCCAACTCCTTAAACTCTTACAGTGTGGTGATATTTACCCCAACCCTGGACCTGCACAATCATCCTCCAGCAAAAAGCTGTTTCTAATAACGTTTAACATACGTAGTATAAGTAACAAAATCTCTGACCTCCATGTATGACTAACACTTTATTCCCCAGATATAGTAGCAGTTATGGAGACTTGGCTCAAACCACATATTCAGGACTCTGAAATTGTCCCAGGATACAACATCCTGAGAAAAGATAGGACCGATAGAAAAGGTGGAGGCGTTGCACTAATGTATTGCTCAACTTATCAATTACCCCCCCAAACCTGTCCCTACTTTTAGTAATTCTAAAGACATGTATCTGGAGCATTTCTCCCCGGGCCTCTGCTGAAAACAGGATCTGTGGAACCTAGTCGGACTTTCCCGGTCAACAAATGTTAAATAAATAAATAAATAAAATAAAAGTAAAGCTGAAATATCACTAGCATCCAAACACATAAATAACACTAAACAAATTTGCATTGGTATACTTTATATACCTCCTGGACAAAATATCCAAACTCTTCTTTTCCTGGACTTCCAGTAACATCTCTAATGAAACTGTTATAATGGGCAACACAAACATTAACTGGCAAAACATGACCAGTGTTTCTCCAACAGAACATATTTCCCTCCATGGCTTCACACAACTTATAACCTGCCCTACCAGAGTAAATCGCAAAACTGAACTTTGCACAACTCTTAATTGGATACTAGTTAATGATCCATCAAAATATTCTAACTCTGATATACTACCAAATACCCTAAGTGACCACTCACCAGCCTATACCTAAAGAACATCCCCATGTATACCCAACAGCTCTTCAACAATGTCTTAAAAACTATAAAAATGTCCCCACTAAAAATAATCCCCCTAGATGATGCCATAAGACTTTTCAACAAAAGATTCCTAGTTAGGGTTGCCACCTTTTGTCGTGGTTAAAACTGGAGTAAAGCAACACCCCTCACATCACCAGTAACCCTGCCCACCCCACCCCTTTCCCACCCACATTCTGCCCATTTTGTGACGTCACGATGATATCCCCCAGCAGGGAACATCTACTTTTTCCACTCCTGCTTCCTGCTTCCGGCTGATTTGCTATGCTTTTCGGCAAAAAAGCATAGTAAATCAGCCGATTTACAAACTCCGATAGTCTGTTTCCTTTTTGAAACAGAATACCGGAGTTTGTACAGTGTTCTTTGGACTACCGGAGAATCAGTCTGATTTCCGGATAGTCCAGAAAAAAAATGGAGGAGTGACAACCCTATTCCTGGATACTCTCAAAAGCGTAGCTCGTTTATGAGCTAAAAGGACCAAAACCAACCATGCACCATGGCTTACTCAAGCCACTAAACAAATATTACTAGCTAGAGACTAAGCCTGGAAAGAATGGGAAACAGCTAAAAACAAAACCAATCACTTAAAATTCAAACAACTCTCTAATCAAAAAAACTAGTCATAGCTGATAAAAAAAAATATTTTGCATAACTGTTAAACTGCCAAACAACCCTAGAAAATTCTTGAAATCAGTATCAAAACTTCCTTCTCCAGGGACATCCCAAAACCCTTCACCAGCCCCAGATAAAGAAGCATTTGAAATAGCCAATATGTTCAACTCCCACTTCACAGTCAGCATTCTAAAGCTTACATCTCCTTACCCAATAAAAACTTTAATCTTACTGAGAAATCACTCTGTAGATAGCCACCCCAGTTCAATCTCTACCCAGATAAAAACTACATTCTCTCTTCAAGCTGTAGCTACCTCTCTAATACATAATCTACTTTCTAAACTGAAGCCATGTGCCTTGTTAGCAGACAATCTTCCAAAAGAATATTTAAAACTTGCTGTCAAGTTAGTATTCTGATAAATAGGTCTATCTCTGAATCCTATGTCCCCAAACTGGAAAATTCAATTATCTTCCCCTTACATAAGGGAAGAAAAAACAGGAATTAGCAAACTGTCATCCTATCTCTATTCTCTTCCCTCTGTCTAAGCTATTAGAAAAATGCATACAAAAACAACTAATAAAATTCCTCTTAGACAACAATCTCCTCACATCCATCCAGCATGGCTTTTGGCCTGCACATAGTAATACTACAGTGCTACTATCCTTCACAGATAGTGTTTACAAAGCCATGGACCAAGGTCAATTTACATCTGTAATATTATTAGACTTATCAAAAGCCTTTGCACAATATCTCACTCATAGGTTCATAAGTTCATAGGTTGGTACTAGGCTATCTGCCTGAAGGCATTTATAAGCCTAGCCAGAATGTGTTGGCTTTTGCCGCCCCCTTAGATTAGTTCCCTGTGCTTCTGTCCAGCAGAGCCACTGAAGTGATACCCGAGGTAAACTTTCTGTTTCCCATCCACTCGTCAAGGTTTCTTTTGAAGAGTGTTAGTGAGGAGCTCTGCCTAATGTAGATTGGGATCTTGTTCCAAAGCATGTGAAGTCTCTGGGACAGGAATATATCCCTCCAGCATGTCCTATTTATTGTTGTGGTGAGGTTTAGATTCCTAGAGCGTGTGGCTCGAGGGGATAAGATTTTCTTTAGGTGGAGCATGTCCATCAATTCTGGGTTGGACATGGCCTTGTATGTCAGGCAGGGATCACCTCTGAGTAGGCGGTATGCAACTGAGTACAACTGGAGCTTCTTCAGTCGAGCTGCATAGGGCATCTGTTTGAGGCCAGTGATCCTCTTGGTGAGGTACGTCTGTGGTCTTTCCAACTGTTGCAGGTGTCTTGTAAGGTATATCCCAAATGGGGCATTGTACTCTATGATGGGTCTGATGAGTGATGAGTAGAGGGGCACAATGACCTCTTTTGATCTGGATGCGAACCCTTTTGTGATTAGGTGGGCCACGTAGAAGGATTTTCTAACCACTTTGGCAATGTGATTATCAAAGGTGAGATTACTATCTACTTGGGTCCCCAGATCCCTTATTACATCTTCCGTATTTAGGGGACTACCACCTATGTGATAGTTTGTAGGGACTTTGTTTTTTCCAAAAGTGATGACTATGCACTTTTTGGCATTTAGCTTGAGACCATGATTTTGACGTCAGATATCCAACTCACTGATACCCTTTTGGAGGATGTCTGTGTCAGCCGGAGAGTCAGTTATAGCACCTAGTTTGCAGTCATCTGCGAACTTGGTCAGCCATAGTCCTCCTGTGTTTGCCTGCACCTGAGAAGTTTATGCCGAAGGGGGTCCTAGGACTGAGCCCTGTGGAATGCCACTTCTAACCAGTTGAGAGTCAGACCTAGCTCCTGCAACTCTCACCATGTGGGTTCTGTCTGTGAGCCAGTTGGCAACCCATCTTGTGATGTAGGGGTTTATGTTCAGGCTGGTGAGCTTCTCTATAATACCAGAATGGGGGAATGGTGTCAAAGGCCTTAGCGAGGTCTAGGTAGGCTGTGTGTACCACCTTTCCCTCGCCTATAGCCTTGGTAAGTGTCTCATAGGTTCATAGGTTCATACTAGGCTATCTGCCCTAGGGCATTTATAAGCCTAGCCAGAATGTGTTTGGCTTTCGCCACCCATTTCAAATTAATTTTGCTATGCCCTTTTTCGAGGTTAGTATACTGTGCCTCTGTCTAACAGTGACACAGAAGTGATACCCGGGTTAAACCTACGATATCCCATCCACTCATCAAGATTCCTCTTGAAGAGAGTCAATGAGGGACTCTGCCTAACTTGGACTGGGATTTTATTCCAGAGTGAAGGGAGCCCCTAGGTTATGAATCTGTCCCTCCAGCATGTTCTATTTATTTCAGTGCTGAGGTTCAAGTCTCTCGAGCACGTAGCTCGGTGGGATTTGGATTTTATGAGGTGCAGCATGTCCATTAATTCTGGGTTGGACATGGCTTTATATGTCAGGCACAGATCACCCATGAACAGGTGGTATGCCACTGAGTAGAGCTGGTGTTTCTTTAACCGGGCAGCATATGGCATCTGTTTGAGCCCTTTGATCCTCTTGGTGAGGTACTTTTCGGGTCTTTCCAGTCGCTGCAGGTGTCTGGTAAGGTATATCCCAAAAGGGGCATTGTACTCAATTATGGGCCTGATGAGGGATGAGTAAAGAGGCACGATGACCTCCACTGATCTAGATGTGAATCCCTTCATGATTAGGTGGGCTATATAAAATGTTTTTCTAACCACTTTGGCCACGTGGTTGTCAAATGAGAGACTGCTATCAACTTGGGTCCCCAGGTCCCTAATTACTTGTTCTGTACTTAATGGATTACCACCTATGTGGTAATTTGTGGGCACTTTGTTTTTGCCAAAGAGGATGACTATACACTTTTTGGAGTTTAGCTTGAGGCCATGGCTCTGGCACCAGTTGTCTGTTTCTATGAGGCCCTTTTGGAGGATGCTTGTGTCAGCTGGAGAGTCGATTATGGCGCCCAGTTTGCAGTCATCTGCGAACTTGGTTAGCCACAGTCCTTCCATGTTGGCCTGTACCTCCGAGAAATATATACCGAACAAGAGAGGTCCCAAGACTGAGCCTTGTAGGATGCCACTTGTAACTGGTTTGGAGTCTGACATGGCTCCAGCAATTCTAACCATGTGGGTTCTGTCCTTGAACCAGTTTTCAACCCATCTAGTGACATAGGGGTTTATATTTAAGCTGGTGAGCTTATCTATAATGCCCGAGTGGGGTATTGTATCGAAGGCTTTTGCGAGGTCCAGGTAGGCTGCGTGGACCACCTTCCCCTCATCAATGGCCTTGGTGACTGTTTCAAAGAAATCAACCAGGTTTAAGAGGCAGGATCTGCCCTTAACAAAGCTGAACTGGGTAGGATCCATTGTCTGTAGGTCCCCAATATCTTTATTTATGAGGTCCATGATGATCCTTTTCATAGCTTTGCAGAGCAAGCTAGTCAGGCTTATAGGGCAATAGTTTCCAGGATCCGTTGAGGCACCACCTTTGTGGAGAGGGACCACTGTTGCTGTACACCACTCTTTGGGTACATATCCTGTAGTAAGGCTGAGATTGAACAGTAGTTTTATGTTTGGGTTTAGCTCTTCTTGGAGTTCATGTAGGACGCAGCGTAGGACACCGTCTGGTCCCATTGATGCTGTGTTTTTTGCTTTGGAGAGGGCGTCTCTTACCTGAGCATCTGAGATGTCAGGGGGGGCAGCACTCTGCTGGGATAGATATTTGCCCTTTTGGTGGAGAGGGGGGGGAGAAGTTTGCACTGAACCTGTCAGCTAGGATGTTGGCAATGTCTGTGGGTTCGGAGTTTTTTATGTCATTTTGGACTAAATCTGAGCATATCTGGGAATTCCCACCCAGGTTCCTAACATAACTAAAGAAAGCCTTGTGATTATCCTTAGTGTCCTGTGCAATTTTTCTCTCGAAGCTGGCCTTAGATGATTTTATGAGTATCCGTAGTTTTTTGCTAATACTGATCAGAGATGCCTTCCCTTTTTGGGATTTTGCTCTATCATTTAGTAGCTTCCTCCTTCTATTGTATAGTTTGTTTATGGCTGGAGTCCACCAGACAGGACGTCTGCCTTTGGAGGATTGGGTCTTGGTTTTATTTGGGATTGCATGATCCATGCATTCCTGAAGGTGTTCATAGAATCCATTTATAAAGGATTCTGCGGTCTGGGCCATATTTTCCACAGGACTGGGAGCTTTGAAGGATTCCACCTCAGTTTCGAGGAGTGTGAAATTTGCTTTAGAGAAGTTTTTCACTGTGGTTTTCTGGGCATGAGGTGGGATCGAGATGGGAATATCCAGTGAGATTAGTTTATGGTCTGATCTTACCAGTGAGGGATACACTTCTGGTCTGGAGCATAGAGTCCCCATGTTGGTGATGATCAGGTCCAGTATGTTTTCCCCTCTTGTGGGAGTGGTAACAAGTTGTTCCATAGCATTTGAGTTTATAAATTCTAGGGTGTTGGAGCTAGAGTAATGCTCCCAGTCTATGTGTGGGTAGTTGAAGTCACCCAATATAATGGTGTTTGGAGAGACCTTCATATTTTCCAGCGTTCTCAGGAAGGCCGAGTGGGGTTCCTGGGTTTGGGAGGGTGGTCTGTAGCAGGCTATAAACTGGAAGGCAGTTTTACCCACTGTTAGTTGCACATGGATAGTCTCTGATGCTTCATGCTGTGCCACCAACCTGGAGGTTTGGGTATCTTTGACGAATATTGATACTCGCCCTCCTTTTGTGGTTCGGTCCAAGTTTTGGGGCTGAAAAGCATGGTATGAGGTATAACCTGGTAGTGCTGGGGTGCTCTCGGGATCCTTGAACCAGGTTTCTGTTACTGCACAGATATCGATGTTCTCCATGCTAAGGAGAGTTTTGAGTGCGTGCATCTTGAGGTTTAGACTTCTGGCGTTGAGTAGCATTACTCTTAGTTTCTTATCCCTTGTGATACCTATGGAGATGGGTTTGTCTTTTGAGCCTTGCCTAAAAAAGGCACTATGGGGGTAGCAAGAGCCTTTGCCAATATCCAAAAGCCCTGGGGTGACAGGTGCAAGCCGTCCCTAGTGAAGCATCGTGGCTTGTTGAGCATGTCATGTCAGGCTGACAGGCATTGGATCCCCTTTGAATGACACCAATACTTAAGCCAGTTGTTGAAATTGATCATCCTGTCTTCATATTGTGGCATCATTCTTGGTGAGGGTAAGATGCTACTCAAGGTCAGGGTCATACCGGCCTGGGCCACATGCTCAGAGAGCTCCTCTATGTCTCTTTTCATGTAGTCCAGGGAGGTACATCTCAGGTCATTCACACCAGCATGGACAATGACTGAGTCATATTTGTACTTGCCTTGGAGTGACCTGAGTGCTTGTGTTATGTGGCGGATCCTAGCGTCCGACAGGCAGCTCACCATGACCTTCTCCTTGTTCAGCCTGGTGAGCGGGACGTCAGTGTGCCTGACAATAGAGTCACCTATTACAAATGTATCAGGTGTGTTGTTTAGCCTTAAGGGCTGTGACTGTTCGGCACACTGGCTTTGTGAGCTATGTGTTGCATGTGTTTTGTTTTGGGGTAGCAGTTGCTTGGGTGTCTGCTTTGGAGGTCTCTGCTGCTTAGGCATATTTTTATTTAGAGCCTCTGAGTATGTTTTTGTGTGTTTATGTGTTTGGTTTGCTATCGTGGTAGGTCTATGTGAGACTGGAATTGTAGTGAGTGTGGTTTCCTTCTCCTCCTGACTGGTTATGCCAGTACTGAGTTGAGAGAGATTAGCCTCCAGTTTGGCTATATGGATGCATCTCTCACATGTGTTGGAATTTGTTGGGAGAAGGAGAGGGTTGTCTGTGTACATGAGGCAGTTGTAACATTGCCTCAAGATTCCCAGATTCACCAGCTGGACCAGAGAGGAGATTGACAACTGACCTTTGGACATGCTAGAATAGTATTGGGAATTCCTTTATAATTGAAAAAAAAGGGCCAATGGGGAACAAGGTACTCAAGTGGAGTTTGTGAGGGTGTAGTGCTTTTAATTTTTTAGTGCTGGCTTATATAATTGCTTTAGTGAGCAAGTGCCAGGTAACTTAAATGTAATGTATTACAGGTAACTTAAATGCAAAAACAGCAAACAGTAACTTTCTTTTAAGTGAAACAAGGAAATAAGTACAGTAAGCAATGCAGATATCACTAGGGATCCACATAAGTGCTGAAAAGCCGCGTTTTAGGTGGTATTAGCATTTCAGGGAAATAAGCAAACAAACAACAAGCATACAAACAAAGCTAGATTCAGCAGGCCTGGATCTAGTCTATGCTACAGCAAACAAGGTGTACCAATTTCAGTAAGAAACAGTTGAAATATGCAGGCACTATAAGCCTTTAACCAGAAATTCCCAGCTCAGAAGGGCAGAGTCCAGCCTCTCCTCCCACAAGAGTGCAGACCATGAACCTTCTTAATGTAAAATAACTGGCTTGAAGCCCAAGTGCTTAAACCAGAACTAATACACTTTTAGAATAACAGACACTGAGCCCTCAATCAGCAGTTCCCAACTTAGAAAGATGTAAGCTACCTGACCTGCCACCACAGTGCAGGCCACAAATCTTCCTAATGCAAAACAACTGGTCTGAAGCCCAAGTGCTTAATCCAAAAGACTTAGAATGATAGCTACACTTTAATCAAGTTACTATCAAGCAGTAGTAAATACAATTGAATACTTTAAAGAATGCCTGGATTAGTGCTCAAGTTATACAAACAAAGCTAGATTCAGCAGGCCTGGATCTAGTCTACGCTACAGCAAACAAGGTGTACCAATTTCAGTAAGAAGCAGTTCAAATATGCAGGCACTATAAGCCTTTAGCCAGAAATTCCCAGCTCAGAAGGGCAGAGTCCAGCCTCTCCTCCCACAAGAGTGCAGACCACAAACCCTTTTAATGTAAAATAACTGGCCTGAAGCCCAAGTGCTTAAACCAGAATTAATACACTTTTAGAATAACAGACACTGAGCCCTCAATCAGCAGTTCCCAACTTAGAAGGATGTAGGCTACCTATTCTGCCACTACAGTGCAGACCACAAACCTTCTTAATGTAAAACAACTGGTCTGAAGCCCAAGTGCTTAAACTAAAAGGCTTAGAATGAGTTACACCAAGCAGTAATAAATACAACTGAGTACTTTTAAGATGACGCAAAAGCACAATAAACTAGGAAGAAACACAAATACAGTAAAAGCAGAATTTTTTTTTTTCAGAAAAGTAGCAAAAACAGTAGTAAAAACAATTCACATACAGTGCAAGCTGGCATACTTGAGTATGTAGCAATATTAGTCCACACACAGTTTGAAAAAATGTAATTAAATTAAAAAGGACTAAAAGCAAGTGTAGAAAGGGTTTATTAGGTAGAATGCGGTAAAGAGATAGGACTGGGGGAGTGTCCTAGATCAAATCTACAGTGGGGCAGGCACTGCAAAAGCCACCAAATTTAAACTACAACCAAGAACAGGGAGGGGGGATGGGGAAGACAGTTTCAACAGAGATAGATATGAGGAATCACAGTGCAAATTATAACCAAAAAATATATACTGATATCTGTATATTTGCAGAACAGTAAGACAACAGATATCTAAGTAACAATTTAGCTCTATAATACAGAATAATACAAACAAATATACTCAGCTCTATATATTTGCAGAGAGTCTTGTAAGGCTGTCTCTCAACAATCCACTTTAAATGCAGGCTGCTATTAACAGCAAATTAAGGGAACCTTGAGTTAACACACAAGCTATAGAAACTAAAATGAGGGAGGGGGGGTAGGGAAGACAGTTTCAACAGAGATAAATATCAGGAATCACAGTGCAAATTATAACCAAAAAATATATACTGATATCTGTATATTTGCAGAACAGTAAGACAACAGATATCTAAGTAACAATTTAGCTCTATAAAACAGAATAATACAAAAAATATACTCAGCTCTATATATTTGCAGAGAGTCTTGTAAGGCTGTCTCTCAACAATCCACTTTAAATGCAGGCTGCTATTAACATCAAATTAAGGGAACCTTGAGTTAACACACAAGCTATAGAAACTAAAATAAGGGAGGGGGATGGGGAAGACAGTTTCAACAGAGATAGATATGAGGAATCACAGTGCAAATTATAACCAAAAAATATATACTGATATCTGTATATTTGCAGAACAGTAAGACAACAGATATCTAAGTAACATTTTAGCTCTATAATGCAGAATAATACAAAAATATATACTCAGCTCTATATATTTGCAGAGAGTCTTGTAAGGCTGTCTCTCAACAATCCACTTTAAATGCAGGCTGCTATTAACAGCAAATTAAGGGAACCTTGAGTTAACACACAAGCTATAGAAACTAAAATGAGGGAGGGGGGGAAGACAGTTTCAACAGAGATAGATATGAGGAATCACAGTGCAAATTATAACCAAAAAATATATACTGATATCTGTATATTTGCAGAACAGTAAGACAACAGATATCTAAGTAACAATTTAGCTCTATAATGCAGAATAATACAAAAAAATATACTCAGCTCTATATATTTGCAGAGAGCCTTGTAAGGCTGTCTCTCAACAATCCACTTTAAATGCAGGCTGCTATTAACAGCAAATTAAGGGAACCTTGAGTTAACACACAAGCTATAGAAACTAAAATGAGGGAGGGGGGTGGGGAAGACAGTTTCAACAGAGATAGATATGAGGAATCACAGTGCAAATTATAACCAAAAAATATATACTGATATCTGTATATTTGCAGAACAGTAAGACAGATATCTAAGTAACAATTTAGCTCTATAATACAGAATAATTCACCAGGTTTAGGAGGCATGATCTGCCCTTAACAAAGCCAAACTGGGTAGGGTCCAGTGTTTGGAGGTTCCCAATATCTTTGTTAATGAGTTCCATGATGATGCACTCCATAGCCTTGCAGACCAAGCTAGTCAGGCTTATAGGGCAATAGTTCCCGGGGTCTGTTGTGGCTCCATGTTTGTGGAGTGGAATAACCATTGCTGTGCACCACTCTATGGGTATGTAGCCTGTGGAGAGGCTGAGTTTGAACAGTGTGTTTAGGTGAGGGGTTAGTTAATCTTTGAGCTTGTGTAGGATGCAGCCTGGGACACCGTTCAGTCCCATTGATGCTGTGTTTTTAGCTTTGGAAAGGGCTATTTTAACCTGAGTGTCTGTGATTTCAAGGACTCTACATTCTTCTGGTATGGTTATGGGCCCTTTTGCGGGTAAGAGGGGGATGAAGTTTGCGCTGAACCTGTCTGCCACGATGTTGGTGATATTGGTCGGTTCAGTGTATTTTGTGCCATTCTGCACTAACTCTGAGCAGATCTGAGCACTGCCACTTAGATTCTTGACATAGCTAAAGAATGCCTTGTGGTTATCTTTGGAGTCCTTGGCAATTTTTCTTTCAAAGCTCTAAACTATTATTACAACTTTCCACACTAGATTGTTCCCAGAGTACTCTAAAATGTTTTTTTCAATTACCTAGCAGAGAGGCCACAATATGTCAAATGGAAACTAGTATTTCCAAATACCAGATAAATAGTACAGGAGTTCCCCAAAGATCCATTCTTGGACCCATGCTTTTTAATCTATTTATGAACAAACTTTATATGGCCTAGCCCAAAGCACGATCATCCAATATGCTGATGACACCACTATCATCTTCACTTCCACCAACCCCACTAATCTCTTAATTATCACTTAAATTGCCTTTGCCTCTATAGAAATCTGGTTAAATAATGTACAACTACTACTTAATCCAAATAAAACTAAGCTTCTACTGTTCTTCTCAAAACTTTTCACATATGATTTCAAACTATATTCATAAAACAAAACTCAAACTGAAATAGCAACCCATGCAGCACTTCAAGGCATCAATATAGATAACAAGCTCACCTTTGAACAACAAATATCTGACATAATTAAAAAAAAAACACATATCAAGCTTGGCAAACTTTACAGACGTAAACAGTACGTGAATGCTAACACAAAAATAACCCTTGCCAATACTCTCCTACTTCCTACCTTCTTATATGCAGCCCCCATTCTTACTAATCTACATAGAAACCACAATCATGCTATAATAATACAATTTGCAACTAGGGTGCCTCTCTACACACACCATTGTAATGCCCTAAAACAACTAAACTGGCTATTATTCCCTTAATATCTGACTCTAGTGCAACTCTCTCTGACTCATAAAATAATCTACAACCCTGATAACTGCCCTGTTCTGAAATCTATCCCGTCTCCTTGCATCCTATGCAGAACCCCTCGCTCTACTAACAAATTACTCTTACAAGTATGCAAACCTACAAAAAGAGCTGGGCAAAGCATCAACTCCCATGCCATTACTAAATTATGGAATGCCCTATCACCAAATATGTGTGACATTAAAACCCTTAAGACTTTCAAATTAACATTGAAAAATTACTATCTAAATACCCACATCTGTCCTTGCTCCTAAGCATTTGCATGCCAATTCCACTAAATACCCATACTCCCTGCCCTTTCCTCCTGTCCCTTTACCTTCTTACGTCATTCTTATATCCTATTAAATAAAACCTATTGTTAAGCTCTGTACCTAACTTGTATCTTTTAAGCCCACAATTATCACTTCCATCCTCCATTATAGCTTCTCTTACTCTAACTTGCTTCTCACTTCTTCCTGATCAATAATTTCCACTCTTATACTTAGAAACAAACTTATACATTCCCAGTCATATCCTTACTATTAGCTCCCCTCAATACAGCCTAAAGCAACTTTTTACACTATCTTCCCTTCATCACCATTCTCACCTACTATGCCTAAACTCGCTTACTACTAATGCTTCATTTCTTCATGCTACTCTTTAACCCCTAATACTTAAAATTCAAAATATTTTATTTCCAAAACTTATTTGACACCCCAGTAATTATTCTATCTCTCTAAACTGTTTTGTCTACAATGAACATATATATATTTCCTTAAAAATGTTAAAGGTCAAAATTTCCCCATTGGTGCAAAAGTTTTTGATTGTATATTTCTCTTTGTTAATTTTTTGTACCTTAATCTATGTTAAAAAGGCATGGTAATTATTGATGTTAATATTGTTTAAATATCTACTGCTCAAATTTTGTACTGTGGAGCTTTTCTCCCCAGGCCTTTGCTGAAAATGGGTTTCTGACCCAGTCAGACTTTTACGGTCACCAAATGTCAATAAATAAATTTGCTGACTCATCTCCATCAAACAGGTTTCAGTAGTAAAACATTTCCTCAGAATCTTGCACACATTCTCCAGTTTCAATATTTGCTTTCACCACTCCTTCACCTCCTTCTCTCTCCATCTGCCTCCCTGCTTCTCCAGGCTGTCTCTATGCCTGGAATGGAAACAGGAAGTGCTCCTCCAAAATGTGTCTCACTCACAATGATGAGATGGAGAAGTTCATAGGTTCATAGGTTCATAGGTTGGTACTAGGCTATCAGCCCTAGGGCCTATACAAGCCTAGCCATAACAATTCCCTGGCTATTTCTTCCCACATTATTTACTTTCCTGGACCCCTGTCTAGCAGGGCGACTGACGTGATCCCTGGGGTGAATTTCCTTTCTCCCATCCAATCGTCAAGGTTCCTCTTGAAGAGGTCCAAAGAGGCACTCTGCTTGACATGTATGGGCAATCTATTCCAGAGTCTGGGGAGTCTCTGGGTCAGGAACCTATCCCTCCAGCATGTTTTGTTTATCGTGATGACAAGGTTTAGATCCCTGGAGCGTGTAGCTCTGAGGGATTGGGATTTCTTTAAGTGTAGCATGTCCAACAGCTCTGGGTTTGACATGGCCTTGTATGTTAAGCAGAGATCGCCTCTGAGTAGATGATATGCGACAGAGTTCCCCAGAGTTCTGGCCAAATTTCCCCTAGTCAGCATGAACACAATATTGAGTCATCCTTGAAAAGAGATCATTGGTTTAGTGGGATTAACTCAGTCAACAAATAGTATAAATAAGTAAATTAAATACGGGATGCTACCAAATCTGTTACTTCATTACATCTTTGTACTCTGATCATTTTAATGATTATGGTTATTGTATTTCAATGGAGATGCTGCTGTAAAGTGATCTTGGAGTTTTTTTTCCCAGAATTCACTTCAAGTCCCCTTTATGTAAGTCATGGTAAGCATAAGGAAATCATTTTTTTAGCATCCATGTAAAGATAATGGCAGTAGTGTGAGTGATGGGCATCATACACAGCTTTTGGAACCCGTTTTTGTTTTCACTTTTTTGCTTTGCTAGATTTAATTGGTGTTCTTAGAGCAGCTTTTACCTCTTTACAGAAGTTGTAAATGCTCTGCAAAATAAACTAGCTGAACCACGGAACCGCATGTTTTAAGGCTTACAATTTTGAGCCCAAGTGCTGATAGACATTCTCCCACATTGTTTTTGAGGTGATAAACCATTGCTTTATAATATTTTTCTTACTATGCAGGAAAGAATAAAATAAGTCTGACTTTCTGTTCTTGAATTTAGGTTAATGATATACTTTTTTCTCTTTCTAACAAGGCACAAATGTCCTTGCACATGGCTTTTTCCCACCTCTGTTGAATTGGTAGCTACACCTTTAACTTGTAACACTATAGCTTAACCAACACTTCATTCAAATCATAATCACTGAATGTAACAAGTCAGTAGTTTTCATGTGTTGTGAATATTGCCAAGATTTATAAGATTATGGCATTCACTTTTTTTCATAGGATAAGGGTCTTTCTTTTTTAATGTAGATTATGGGTAAGTTGAAACTATGTATTTTGTATTCTATAATTTATTAGCATGCTTTTGATTTTTATTTGTTTTTTTTTTTTTTTACATATCCTAAGTGGTCTGGCAAGGTAAGAAACCTGGAACTGCCAGTAGGGTGTTATTTACAGGTTCATAGGTTCATAGGTTGGTACTAGACTATCAGCCCTAGGGCCTATACAAGCCTAGCCATAACAATTCCCTGGCTATTTCTTCCCACACTATTTACTTCCCTGGACCCCTGTCTAGCAGGGCAACTGACATGATCCCCGGGGTGAATTTCCTTTCTCCCATCCAATCATCAAGGTTCCTTTTGAAGAGGGCTAGAGAGGCACTCTGCTTGACATGTATGGGCAATCTATTCCAGAGACTGAGGAGTCTCTGGGTCAGGAACCTATCCCTCCAGCATGTTTTGTTTATTGTGATGACAAGGTTTAGATCCCTGGAGCATGTGGCTCTGAGGGATTGGGATTTCTTTAAGTGTAGCATGTCCAACAGCTCTGAGTTTGACATGGCCTTGTATGTTAAGCACAGATCGCCTCTGAGTAGATGATATGCGACAGAGTATAGCTGGAGTTTTTTAAGGCGGTCAGCATAGGGCATTTCATCTTGTGCAGTTCTGATAAACTAAGGAGAAGAAAAAAATGAAAGACAGCTAAAGAGAATAAATAAGGTTAATAAAACACACATTTTATATAGAAATCGAAGCAATCAGATACAAACACAGACAATTATAAAAGGAGAAAGGCTAGAAGCATGAACAGACAGTTGCAAGAAAATCAAGGAATACAAAAGGAGCAAACAAAAACGTGTAGAAACTAAATACCTATTCTTACTTTCCCTTATTTTTGTCAGACTCACCCCTCAACCATAAGCCATGCAGTGGCAATGACATAATGCAGTGCTGTGTTTAAGTCTATGATTTCTTCACTTTATGTTGTTTGCTTCCTGATGCAGTTTTTTATAAACTGAGGTCTGCATCAAACATTACAGCCATGTTTCAAGGGTACAACACATTCACTCTACAGTGGATAAAAAAGTGTACACATCCCTGTTAAAATGTCAGATTTTTATGATATAAAACATGAGACCACAATAAATCATTTCAAAACTTTTCCCACCTTTAATATGACTTATAACCTGTACAATTCAGTTGAAAAACAAACAAATCTATTAGGGGAAAAATATAAAAAATAAAAAAATATACAATAAGCTAGTTCCATAAGTGTGCACACCCTTAAACTAATACTTTGTTAAAGCACCTGTTGATTAAATTACAGTATTCAGTCTTCTTGGGTACACACCTGCCATAAGTTAAAGAGACTCTGATTAACCCCAAATAAAGTTCAGTTGTCCTAGTAGAATTTTTTTGACATTTACTCAGTTGCCTGCTACAGCAAAAGACATGATTCACAGAGAGTTTACAAATCATCAAAGGGATCTTATTGTTGAAAGGTATCAGTTAGGAGAAGGGTGTGACACCCGAGCCCTGGCCCAGCAATCAAGGAGCCTCAGTTCTCACCACTAACACCAGGGTGTCTCATATATGAGGAAAGGATAACAAATACACACAGTAAAGTGCAATTTCCCTTAAGAGCACACAGAGATCACAGTCAGTCCGGGGTTGGTCGCTCCCTTGCTCTCCAGGTCCCCAATAAGACTCCCCACTGGCACAGCTATAGGGTCCAGATCTCAGCCTAGTGGGCAAGCTAAAATCTCCAGCACCCTCTCTGTCCAAACAGTGCTTTGTGTCCCTGCCCAAGTAGCTGACACACACACTCATGCACACTTTGAGAAGATAAATAAATGAAGAAACACAGTAGTTCCACACGGCAACACAATTTAATAAAACTGGTAAGCGCTTTCACGGATTAACACCGCTTCATCAGACCATAAAACTGTTAAAAATGAACTGCAGTTAAATAGTTCTTCAAATACAAACTAACCAATAGAATGCTTCATTTCATTAGAACAATTACACATAGACTGATCAAGTATGCCTAAACATACACATAATATAAAAAATAATCAAGTCACTTGCAGACACATACCAAAACTTCATAACAGAGTACAAAAATGTTTTACAAAAAAAATATTTAAAAATGTTTAAAAAGTATCCATGCTTACATCTGCTTGTATACACTTTAATGTTTAAGGGCTCTAGCTCTCAAAAAAGGTTTCAAAGAAACCTTACTATTCAGGCCTGGTGGTTTGTCAGCTTGAAAGAGAAGTATCCGTTTTTGTTCTATGGCTTCATTGTTGTTCCTCAAGTCACCCCCTCTCTTGTTTGCATATATAGTTTCCAACACTAGAAACTTAAACTTATGTGCTGGACCTTCTTTAGCCACATGCATGGCCAAAGCACTACTCTCCTTAACATTTCTAATATCCCTTAGATGTTCTAAAATTCTGTTCTTAAAGAGTCGATTGGTCTTACCTACATAAAATGAAAAGCACTCAGTCCTCACCACTAACACCAGAGATGGTGACTCATATAACAGGAAAGGATAACAAATACACACAGTAAAGTACAATTTCCCTTAAGTGCACACAGAGATCACAGTCAGTCTGGGGCTGGTTGCTCCCTTGCTCCCCAGGTCCCCAATAAGACTCCCCACTGGCACAGCTATAGGGTCCAGATCTCAGCCTAGCTGCCAAGCTAATCTCCAGTACCATCTCTGTCTAACCAGTGCTTCGTGTCCCTACACAAGTAGCTGACACACACACCCACACACACATTTTGAGATACGTATTTATGCAACTTCACATACACTCCTGGGAAAGGCTGACACAGATTCTCCAGCTGTGCCCCTTTGCCCAGACTATACAGTAGTAATTACTGCCACCATCAGCTAATACTTATCAGCTACCCAAAGGCCCTTAAAATGGTGCCCAATTATTACTGTGCAATATTATTATCCATTCGGTGTGACTAAACAGTCTAAGGCTTATTAGAGTGGCTTTGTACAATAAACTCTATAAATATGCAATGCACTCTAGATATTAACTTGTCTCTACACAAACCAGCCACAGTTGAAAAGGGTTTAAAAATATTTAATAATAAATACTAAAAACACAATGCAATACTACTACACCACAGTGCTATTCAAGAGTTCAGAGATCACATAGAAACTCAAAACAATACAGTAGGAAAGTTCTGATATAACAGAAAATGCTTAGCCTAATCTTTATAGTCCTAGCTATTTCTACAAGAAAACACACTTCTAAGGCAACTTACTTAAGACAACAGGCAGTGCTGAGTTAGATGTCCAAGATGAAAATGCTTACAATCTCTCTCTGAGCAATAGTTTTTAAAATCACTAACAAACATTTCTGCTGGGCCCTCCCAGATTATATCATTTTGACACTTAGGTTTTCCCAGTATATGCATTACATCATTTTGACACTTAGTCTGGAGTTCCCAGGCCAACAGGCTACATTATTTAACAATCTAAAACCTGCTCAGGAAACTGCAACAATAAAATACATTTCACATGTACACTCTAGTAATTATTCCTTAAGTTAAAACAATAGAAAGAATGTGATAGCCCAGACCAACTGGCTCCAAGCTCTGGAGATCAAAGAACATACAAAACATAATTTTAATTTCAAAAAACATTTGAAATTCTTGGCTTAGTTTTCCTTACAGCAGATGTCAATGTTGCTACATTGTTGAAACATGATTTCTTTACATTTAAGACACAAGCCAGTATTTTACATTTATATTTACAAATACCAGAATTGTGTATCACATTCTATTTGGTTAGGCTGGCAACCTTCACCCATCTCTATCAGTCTTCACAAGTACCACATGCCACCACCCACTAATATTTATCAGCTACTCAAAGGCCCTTAAAAGGGTGTCCAATTATTACTTTGCAATATTATTATCCAATTGGTAGCATAGCCCACAGCTAAAGCTATAAGAGTGACTTTGTACAATTTTACCAAAGGCATGCAAGTAGTCTTAAGAGCTTAAATTATCTCTACACAAAACAGTTACAGTTGAAAAGTTTTAAAATATTCAATAATAAATAATAGAATCACAAGACAATACTTCTTACTACACAGTGCTAGTTAAGAGTTCAGGGATCACAGAGAAATACTTACAATAATTCAGTACTACAGTTCTGACATCACAGAAAAAAACACTTAGTCTAATCTTTCAAGTTTCTAGCTATTTCTAAAAGAAAACACAAGTCTAAGATAACTTACATATGAGCAAGACAGTGCTGTGAGTTGGGTGATCAAGACAAAAATGCTTAATGTCTTTTGATTCATTCTATTTAAATTGCTATTGCAGTCCTTGTTCCCATTACATCATTTCACACTTTCCTGGTGTTCCCAGGCTAACAGATACTACATAATTGTTATCTTGCACCTGCAGGAAACTACATCAATAAAAGACATTCCACATGTAAACTCTAGTTATTATTACTTAAGTTAAAACAATAGGCAGGATGCTTCATCTAGCCCGGCCAAAGCTGAATTGTAAACATCAAAGACCATCCGCTAACACAGGGGGTCCTCCCAAAGCTTCTTTAAGCTTCTGGAATGCCTGCTCACATGCTAGGGTCCACACTACCTTATCTGGCCTGTTTTTCCTTGTCAGCTCTGTGAGGGGAACAGCTATGGTACTATAACTGGGGATGAACTTCTTGTACTACCCTGCTGTCCCTAAAAATGCCCTCACCTGCATTTTAGTAACAGGTGCAGGCCATGCCTCAATTCATTCCACTTTGGCAGGTTCTGGCCTTATCTTACCACTCTCCACTCTATGTCCTAGGTAGGAGACTTCCACCATACCACCTGGCATTTGCTCAGCTTAATGGTCAACCCTGCCCTCTGTAGTCTGCCCAGCACCTCCCTGACATGCTGAAGGTGCTCTGACCAGGAATGGCTGTAGATGGCAATATCATCTAGGTAAGCAAGGGCAAACCCTCCTGCTCCTGCTAGGATACGATCTAGCAGCCTCTGGAAAGTCGCTGGGGCATTCTTCATCCCAAAAGGCATCTTTGTGAGCTCATACAAGCCAAAAGGAGTCACAAAGGCTGACTTCTCTCTAGCACTGGGAGTCAAAGACACCTGCCAGTAACCCTTGGAAAGATCAATGGTTGTAAGATACTTAGCCCCACCCAGCTGCTCTTGGGCCTCATCTGTCCTAGGCATGGGGTAAGAATCTGACTCTGTGTGACTAATTGCCTGTAGTCCACACAGAACTTGGTGCTGCAATCCTTCTTTGACACTCGCACCACTGGGGAGGCCCAGGGACCGTTGGACTCTTGAATCACCCCTAGTTCCAACATCTCCTGTACCTCCTCCCTCAGAGTCTGTTTGACTCTCTCAGGCACTCTATAGGGGGCTTGCCTAATAGGTCTTTGTGGTCATGTATCCACCTGGTGCTGCCCTAGGTGGGTGCACCCTGGTTTCCCAGTGAACATGTCCCCAAATACACTATTCAGATTTCTCAAACCTGGGTAGTAGATAGCTGCTGGGACATTGCTACCTCTTCCACTGAGGTGTCAGCCCAAGCCTCACTGAGGAGATCAGTCCCCAGATCACCCTCAGACTCCTCTTGCAATCCACTGCAAATGCTCAGCACAAGGGACCCCCTTTCATGGTAAGGTTTCATCATGTTAACGTGGTACAGTTTGTACCCCTGCCATCTGCTTAGCAGTTCCACCATGTAGTTAACATCACTTACCTTTCTTACCACCTTGTAGGGTCTCTCCCAAGCTACTTGTAGCTTGTTGTGTCTGACAGGAATGAGAACCATTATCTGCTGCCCCACAGCATACTCTGTAGCTCAAGCATTCCTCTCATACCACACCTTTTTCTATTGTTGGGGTTCTGCCAGGTTTTCCTGAGCCAAGCCCATGAGTTCCCTGAGCCTTGTCCTGAGGTTTAGGATGTATGCCATAACAGACTCCTTGTGAGACTAGCACTCATCTCAAATTAACTCTAGAGGTCCCCTCACCCTATGTCCATACAGCAACTCAAAGGGTGAAAAACATGTGGATCCCTGGTGAACCTTTCTGTAAGCAAACAACAGATTGGGCAAATATTTGTCCCACTCCCTCTTAAAATGATCTGCAAATGCCCGTAGCATGGACTTGGTATAACCTCTCAACAAGACCATTAGTCTGGGGATGGTAGGGGGTGGTCTTCATGTGCTTCACCCCCACAGGCCTTCCAGAGACAAGCCAGCAGGTCTGACATGAAATTGGCACCTCTGTCGGTCAGTATTTCTTTTGAGAAACCTACCCTGCTTAAAATCTCTAACAAAGCATTTGCCACCTTCTCTTCCTCAATGGAGGACAAATCCACTGCCTCAGGGTATCATTTAGCATAATCCACAACCACTAGGATATACTTTTTCCCTGTGGAACTTGGGGTAATCAGAGGACCCACAATATCTATAGCTACCCTCTGAAATGACTCCTCAATCACAGGCAAAGGCATCAAAAGAGCTCTCATCTTGTCTCCTGTCTTGCCTACCATTTGGCACTGCTCACAGGTCCTGCAGTACCCTGTTACATCTCTGGAAATTCCAGGGCAATGGAAGTTCTGCATAATCTGCCTCTTTGTACATTTTATGCCCATATGACCCCATATGACCTGCAAAGGGAATATCATGGGCTATGGCTAGTAGCGCCAGATGGTAAGCTCTAGGCACTACCAACTGCTGTACCCTCTCACCTTCTAGCCCTCCCTCAGGGGTCCACTCTCTGTACAGTAACCCTTTGTCCCAGTATACAGATTCCTCCATTCCTTAAGAATCAGGTATCTCCCTAGCTACCTGCCTCAGGCCTTGCAATGTAGGGTCTGAGAGCTGAGCCTGTCTCAACTCTCTCCTTGTAAACCTTTCCAGCTCCCCTTCCACAGGAAGTCTGGCATCCTCTAGCAGTGGTGCCGCATTGTCAGCCTGGGTACTACTACTCACCTCTAACTTTGCAGTCCCTCTGTCCAAGGGAACATCAGTACCCACAAGCAGCTGTGGCTCACCTTCAGTTTCACTGCTACAGAGTAGCTCTCTCCCTGAAGTAACCACCTCACCAGTCCTGGTTGCAAGAATGCAGTCTGTCTGGGTCCCCCAAGGCTAGCAGGCCCACATACTTGTCTCCTAGCCTGACTGCATGTAACTACATAAGCACATGGTACTGCCTCATCCAAATCCTTCCCTGTCAGGACATCTGCAGGATGGTAGTTTAGAACCCCTGTTGTCTCAAGACTACCTACTATTGGCATTTTATTTTCCCCACTTACTGGCTTCCTCATCTTTTGTTCCCCACCGTGCCTCTGTGGACATCTGTATGCCACATGGCCCCACTGGTTGCATTCAAAACATTTAACCCTAGGTCTTGGACGGTTACCTGAACTAGTGGCTTCCCCTGCTACTGGCAGATTCTGTTGGGGCAATCTGTGCTGCCCACCATGGGTTCCTTTAGACCCATGAGCAGTACTGGGGGGTCCCCTTCCTGTGCAGGGCTGGTCTGCTTGCCAGGTATAGGTCTCCCTTCTTTCCCAACTCATCTGAAGTAGCACATTGTCTATCAGCTAACCAGATCCTCATGTCCTCAGGCAAACTGCTAAGGGCTTGTTCCCTCACCAAAAGGCCTGCCAGCCCTTCAAAAGTAGTGATCTGGCATCTATTCACCCACCTATGGAAATAAGTGCTCAATTCAGCAACATATTCACACACACTTTCATCTGCCTTACATCTATGCTCACAAAAGTTTTTCCTATAAGTTTCAGGTGTTAGCTTAAAAAACTCTAATAGGCAATTTTTTTTACAGCAGTATAATCAAAACATGCAACGTCAGACATTTTAGATAATACAGTTACAGCTTTACCATGGAGTAAGGGGGTCAGGAACCGTACCCAGAGCCCTTGGTCAACTTCATACTGTTCACATACCCTCACAAACATATGAATGAAACTATCAAAACTAGCCCCCTCTTTAAACTGAGGAATAAATTTACTGACCTTTTGTGCTTCTGGGGTCCAGTTACTCCCTTCCCAATTACCTCCATGACTCTGGCGAAGAGTCAGCATCTCCTTCTCATGCTGCCTATGCCTCTCTTTTTCCTCAACTTTTAGGCATAGCAGTTTCTCATTCTCCACACTCTGTAGATGCCTCAGTCTCTCAGCTGCTTCTAATTCTACACGGCTGGCCTCCAACTCAAGTCTCTTTAGCTCCAGCTGGATTTTTAAGTCCACAGAAAGGTTGAGCTGTCCATTCTCCGAGGGTATTATATTTCCACTGCCAGTCTGATTGTCCTCCTGTTTGCTGATTTCTGATGCAGCTGTAACCAAGGCTACAGTCAGATCTGCCTTAGTCAGGTTTCATTGCACCAGTCCCCTATCCTGGCACATCTCCGCCAGCTGGCTCCTTGTCAGCTTTCCATACTCTTCTGCTGACATGCTGCCTGTTCACTCTGACTAACTAAGCTAACAAAATAAATAAAACAATTGTGATCTGAAGTCTGAGTATTCCAAGCATGGCTGTTTTAGAGTACAAAAACACCTTCAAAGCTCACTGTACACAAGCTACAGGATTCACTCTACCCACACCACTACACACCAATTAGTATTTGCTAACTAATTAATATTTGATGTGGATATCCCACCACTGCCAAACACAAATGTGATGCCCAAGCCCTGGCCCAGCAATCAAGGAGCCTCAATCCTTACCACTAACACCAGAGAGAGTGTCTCATATATGAGGAAAGGATAACAAATGTACACAGTAAAGTGCAATTTCCCTTAAGAGCACACAGAGATCACAGTCAGTCTGGTGCTGGTTGCTCCCTTGCTCTCCAGGTCCCCAATAAGACTCCCCACTGGCACAGCTCTAGGGTACAGATCTCAGCCTAATAGGCAAGCTAAAATCTCCAGCACCCTCTCTGTCCAACTATTGCTTCGTGTCTCTGCCCAAGTAGCTGACACACACACTCATGCACACTTTGAGAAGAGTCTATACAACCACACAGACACTCCTGGGGAATGCTGGCACAGGTTTTCCAGCTGTGCCCCTTTTACCCAGACTGTACGGTAGTACCACTTGCCACCACCCACTAATATTTATCAGCTATTCAAAGGCCCTTAATAGGGTGTCCAATTATTACTGTGCTATATTATTATCCAATTGGTAGTATAGCCCACGGCTAAAGCAATTAGAGTGGCTTTGTACAATTTTACCAAAGGCATGCAAGTACTCTTAAGAGCTTAAATTATCTGTGCACAAAGCCACAGATGAAAGGTTTTAAAATATTCAATAATAAATAACAGAAACACAAGACAATACTTCTTACTACACAGTGCTAGTCAAGAGTTCAGAGATCACAGAGAAATACTTAAAATAATTCAGTAGTACAGTTCTGACATCACAGAAAAACACTTAGTCTAATCTTTCAAGTTTCTAGCTATTTCTAAAAGAAAACACAAGTCTAAGATTACTTACATATGAAGAAAAAACAAATAGACAGAAACGCGTAAAAGTCCACTGATACGACTTTATTGTGCAAGCACTTTCATACACATAAACTTCGTGCACTTCTTCAGACACCAACTTGTAATCAGAAACTGCTTTTATAGCAGCACAATTAACACGTAATTAATACCTTTAAAAGATTTAACTGATAATTAGAAAAAATTTTTTTAGAATACAACTGTAATACATACTACGTAGTCAGCATAATGTCCTAAAGCCATAATATTTTTTTGGACATCAATAATTTCTCAATATAGTCCATTTCAAAATATGTATGGGATGGTTTTTCCTCCATAAGAAATTTATATTTAAGTGTTTGTTTTTAATATAAGGATTTATGTAACGGGTGACGATTTAGGTTTTAGGACGTTTTATGTTGTTTTATATGCTGACTACGTAGTATGTATTATAGTTGTATTCTAAAAAAAATGTTTCTAATTATCAATTAAATCTTTTAAAGGTATTAATTATGTGTTAATTGTGCTGCTATAAAAGGAGTTTCTGATTACAATTTGGTGTATGAAGAAGTGCACGAAGTTTATGTGCATGAAAAGCGCTTACACACAAAATTCGTATCAGTGGACTTTTACGCATTTCCGCCTATTTGTTTTTTCTTGGTTTAAAGTTTGTTTGTTTATAATTTTTCATAACTTACATATGAGCAAGGCAGTGCTGTGAGTTGGATGATCAAGACAAAAATGATTAATGCCTTTTGATTCCTTCTGTAAAAATTGCTATTGCAGTCCTTGTTCCCATTACATCATTTCACACTTTTCTTGTGTTCCCAGGCTAACAGATACTACATAATTGTTATCTTGCACCTGCAGGAAACTACATCAATAAAAGACATTCCACATATAAACTCTTGTAATTATTCCTTAAGTTAAAACAATAGGCAGGATGCTTCATCTAGCCCAGACAGAGCTGAATTGTCAGCAATAAAGACCGTCATGAAATGCTTGTCTTAGCTTTCTTTACAGCAGAGGGCAATGTTGTTACATTTTTTTTAAGTTCAACATTCCACAGCATATTCTTTCATTTAAGAAAACAAGTCTGTAGTTTAGCATTCATATTTACAAATGATAGAATTATCTGCACAATTCTATCTGGCCAGGCTGGCAGCCTTCATCTATCTTCACCCAATCTTCGCAAAGGGTACAAAAAAATATCCACAGCAACGGATATACCATGGAACACAGTGAAGACAGTCATCAAAAAGTGGAGAAAATATGGAGCAACTGTGGTGTTGCAAAGAACTGGACATCCCTCAAATATTTATGAAAAGACAAGACAAAAACTGGTCAGGGAAGCTGCCAAGAGACCTACAGCAACATTGAAGGAACTACAGGAATTTCTGGCAAGTACAGGTTGTGTACTACATGTGACAACAATCTCCCTTATTCTCCATGTGTCTGGACTATGGGGTAGGGTTGCAAGACAGAAGCCTTTTCTTACACAGAAAAACATCCAGGCCCAGCTAAAATTTGCAAAACAATACATCAAGTCTCCCAAAAGCATGTGGGAAAATGTGTTATGGTCTGATGAGACCAAGGCTGAACTTTTTGGCCACAGTTCCAAAAGGTACATTTGGCACAAAAACAATACTTTGCATCACCAAAACAACACCTTCTTTTCTTCAGCTGGAACTGGGGCATTAGTCGCATGGAGGAAATTATGAACAGTTCCAAATACCAATCACTTTTGGCCCAAAATCTTCAGGCATCTGCTAGAAAGCTGAAGATGAAGAGGAATTTCACCTTTCAACACGACAATGACCCCAAGAATACATCCAAATCAACAAAAGAATGACTTCACCAGAAGAAAATTAAACTTTTGGAATGACCTAGCCAGATCCCAGACTTAAATCCAATAGAAAATCTGTGAGGTGACCTGAAGAGGGCTGTGCACAAGAGATGCACTCTCAATCTGACAGATTTGTAGCACTTTTGCAAGGAAGAGTGGGCAAATATTGTCAAGTCAAGATGTGCCATTCTGATAGATTCCTACCCAAGAAGACTGAATTCTGCAATTAAATCAAAAGCTGCTTCAACAAAATACTAGTTTAAGGGTGTGCACACTTATGCAACCAGTTTATTGTATGTTTTTTTTATTTTTTATATTTTCCCCTAAAAGATTTGTTTGTTTTTCAATTGAGTTGTACAGGATATAGGTCACATTAAAGGTGGGAAATGTTTTGAAATTATTTATTGTGGTCTCATTTTTTTATATCACAAAAATCTGGCATTTTAACAGGGGTGTGTACACTTTCTATATCCACTGTATATGTAATTAAAATGAAGAATTGAAAGGTATCAGAGCAGGAACCATGCCCTGTGGTATTCCATGTGTTGTTACAAATGGCACAGATTTAGCTTTTGCTTATTCAACAACCTGTTGTCTAGAGTACAGGTAGATGTAGAACAAGGAAGGGATGGAACCGTGAGCACAGAGAGAGTTGCTGATGACATAAAAATCTTCTTTTATTTCTTCTGAATTCAAAATGTTGTCTGAGAATTATGTAGTGTTCAGATGATCATCTATCTATTTATCTATGTGTAGGCTCATAGGCAAGTACTATGCTAACTGCCCCTACAGGCCATTTTAAGACTATCCAGTTTTCCTTTTTGTGCTCAAATTAACCAATCCTATTTGGTTAGAGATTGGTCTTACCCATCCCACGGTCGACAATTATATATTACCCCTAATGAGAATAACTGGGATCATACCAGAGATAATTTGAGGGGACCCATAAATGAGATAAAGCATTTGCAAGTTGTCTCTGTCCATTGTCCATGTATGGTGGGCAGTTCTGGAGTAAATTATCTGTTTTTCATCCATAGATCCAAGTTGTGCTTGAATGGGGATGGGGATGAACTTTGTTTTATGTGGATGAAGACTGTTCCAGAGCAGCAGCATTCTCTGTGAGATATCCCTGTTTGTCCAAACCATTCTGCTGATGTTGCAGAATAGGTTTAGATCCTCAAACTGAGTATTTTTGATGTCCTTTGACTTGATGATGTGCAGTAAATCCATCAGTACTGGATCGGAGGATGCCTTGTATGTCAGACACATAGAACAGAAAACAGAGGAAAAATAAGTATAGTCACTAAACCTAAAAAACTGTTTAGAAAAGGTGTGTGGGATATATAAGCATACATACACATATTTTCATATTTTCTGCCCTTCTCTTTCTCCTGTATTTCTCTTTCTTATATCCTTTTGCAAAGATTATCCATGTAGCAGCAACTCAAATGGTGAAAAACATGTGGATTCCTGGTGAACCTTTCTGTAAGCAAACAACAGATTGGGCAAATATTTGTCCCACTCCCTCTTAAAATGATCTGCAAATGCCCGTAGCATGAACTTGGTATAACCTCTCAACAAGACCATTAGTCTGGGGATGGTAGGGGGTGGTCTTCATGTGCTTCACCCCACAGGCCTTCCAGAGACAAGCCAGCAGGTCTGACATGAAATTGGCACCTCTGTCGGTCAGTATTTCTTTTGAGAAACCTACCCTGCTTAAAATCTCTAACAAAGCATTTGCCACCGTCTCTGCCTCAATGGAGGACAGATCCACTGCCTCAGGGTATCATTTAGCATAATCCACAACCACTAGGATATACTTTTTCCCTGTGGATCTTGGGGTAATCAGAGGACCCACAATATCTATAGCTACCCTCTGCAATGACTCCTCAATCACAGGCAAAGGCACCATAGGAGCTCTCATCTTGTCTCCTATCTTGCCTACCATTTGGCACTGCTCACAGGTCCTGCAGTACCCTGTTACATCTCCGGAAATTCCAGGGCAATAGAAGTTCTGCATAATCTGCCTCTTTGTACATTTTATGCCCATATGACCTGCAAAGGTAATATCATAGGCTATGGCTAGAAGCGTCAGATGGTAAGCTCTAGGCACTACCAACTGCTGTACCCTCTCATCTTCTAGCCCTCTCTCAGGGGTCCACTCTCTGTACAGTAACCCTTTGTCCCAGTATACAGATTCCTCCATTCCTTAAGAATCAGGTGCCTCCCTAGCTACCTACCTCAGGCCTTGCAATGTAGGGTCTGAGAGCTGAGCCTGTCTAAACTCTCTCCTTATAAACCTTTCCAGCTCCCCTTCCACAGGAAGTCTGGCATCGTCTGGCAGTGGTGCCTCATTGTCAGCCTGGGTACTACTACTCATCTCTAACTTTGCAGTCCCTCTGTCCAAGGGAACATCAGTACCCACAAGCAGCTGTGGCTCACCTTCAGTTTCACTGCTACAGAGTAGCTCTCTCCCTGAAGTAACCACCTCATCAGTCCTGGTTGCAAGTATGCAGTCTGTCTGGGTCCCTCCCCAGGCTAGCAGACCCACATACTTGTCTCCTAGCCTGACTGCATGTAACTGCATAAGCACATGGTACTGCCTCATCCAAATCCTTCCCTGTCAGGACATCTGCAGGATGGTAGTTTAGAACCCCTGTTGTCTCAAGACTACCTACTATTGGAATTTTATTTTCCCCACTTACTGGCTTCCTCATCTTTTGTTCCCCACCTTGCCTCTGTGGACATCTGTATGCCACATGGCCCCACTGGTTGCATTCAAAACATTTAACCCTAGGTCTTGGATGTTTACCTGAACTAGTGGCTTCCCCTGCTACTGGCAGATTCTGTTGGGGCAATCTGTGCTGCCCACCATGGGTTCCTTTAGACCCATGAGCAGTACTGGGGGGTCCCCTTCCTATGCAGGGCTGGTCTGCTTGCCAGGTATAGGTCTCCCTTCTTTCCCAACTCATCTGAAGTAGCACATTGTCTATCAGCTAACCAGATCCTCATGTCCTCAGGCAAAGTGCTAAGGGCTTGTTCCCTCACCAAAAGGTCTGCCAGCCCTTCAAAAGTAGTGATCTGGCATCCATTCACCTACCTATGGAAATAAGTGCTCAATTCAGCAACATATTCACACACACTTTCATCTGCCTTACGTCTATGCTCACAAAACTTTTTTCTATAAGTTTCAGGTGTTAGCTTAAAAAACTCTAATATGCAATTTTTTTTACAGCAGTATAATCAAAACATGCAACGTCAGACATTTTAGATAATACAGTTACAGGTTTACCATGGAATAAGGGGGTCAGGAACCATACCCAGAGCCCTTAGACAACTTCATACTGTTCACATACCCTCACAAACATATGAATGAAACTATCAAAACTATCCCCCTCTTTAAACTGAAGAATAAATTTACTGACCTTTTGTGCTTCTGGGGTCCAGTTACTCCCTTCCCAATTACCTCCATGACTCTGGCGAAGAGTCAGCATCTCCTTCTCATGCTGCCTATGCCTGTCTTTTTCCTCAACTTTTAGGCATAGCAGTTTCTCATTCTCCACACTCTATAGATGCCACAGTCTTTCAGCTGCTTCTAATTCTACACGGCTGGCCTCCAACTCAAGTCTCTTTAGCTCCAGCTGGATTTTTAAGTCCACAGAAAGGTTGAGCTGTCCATTCTCCAAGGGTATTATATTTCCACTGCCAGTCTGATTGTCCTCCTGTTTGCTGTTTTCTGATGCAGCTGTAACCAAGGCTGCAGTCAGATCTGCCTTAGTCAGGTTTCCATGCACCAGTCCCCTAGCCTGGCACATCTCCGCCAGCTGGCTCCTTGTCAGCTTTCCATACTCTTCTGCTGACATGCTGCCTGTTCACTCTGACTAACTAAGCTAACAAAAGAAATAAAACAATTGTGATCTGAAGTCTGAGTATTCACTGCATGGCTGTTTTAGAGTACAAAAACACCTTCAAAGCTCACTGTACACAAGCTACAGGATTCACTCTACCCACACCACTACACACCAATTAGTATTTGCTAACTAATTAATATTTGATGTGGATATCCTACCACTGCCAAACACAAATGTGATACCCAAGCCCTGGCCCAGCAATCAAGGAGCCTCAATCCTTACCACTAACACCAGAGAGAGTGTCTCATATATGAGGAAAGGATAACAAATGTACACAGTAAAGTGCAATTTCCCTTAAGAGCACACAGAGATCACAGTCAGTCTGGTGCTGGTTGCTCCCTTGCTCTCCAGGTCCCCAATAAGACTCCCCACTGGCACAGCTATAGGGTACAGCTCTCAGCCTAATAGGCAAGCTAAAATCTCCAGCTCCCTCTCTGTCCAACCATAGCTGACACACACACTCATGCACACTTTGAGAAGAGTCTATACAACCACACAGACACTCCTGGGGAAGGCTGGCACAGGTTTTCCAGCTGTGCCCCTTTACCCAGACTGTACGGTAGTACCACTTGCCACCACCCACTAATATTTATCAGCTATTCAAAGGCCCTTAATAGGGTGTCCAATTATTACTGTGCAATATTATTATCCAATTGGTAGTATAGCCCACGGCTAAAGCAATTAGAGTGGCTTTGTACAATTTTACCAAAGGCATGCAAGTACTCTTAAGAGCTTAAATTATCTGTGCACAAAGCCACAGATGAAAGGTTTTAAAATATTCAATAATAAATAATAGAAACACAAGACAATACTTCTTACTACACAGTGCTAGTCAAGAGTTCAGAGATCACAGAGAAATACTTAAAATAATTCAGTAGTACAGTTCTGACATCACAGAAAAACCCTTAGTCTAATCTTTCTAGTTTCTAGCTATTTCTAAAAGAAAACACAAGTCTAAGATAACTTACATATGAAGAAAAAACAAATAGGCAGAAACACGTAAAAGTCCACATAAACTTCGTGCACTTCTTCAGACACCAAATTGTAATCAGAAACTGCTTTTATAGCAGCACAATTAACACATAATTAATACCTTTAAAAGATTTAACTGATAATTAGAAAACATTTTTTTAGAATACAACAGTAATACATACTATGTAGTCAGCATATAAAACAATATAAAACGTCCTAAAGCCATAATATTTTTTTGGACGTCAATAATTTCTCAATATAGTCCATTTCAAAATATGTATGGGATGGTTTTCCCTCCATAAGAAATTTATATTTAAGTGTTTGTTTTTAATATAAGGATTTATGTAACGGGTGACGATTTAGGTTTTAGGACGTTTTATGTTGTTTTATATGCTGAGTACGTAGTATGTATTACAGTTGTATTCTAAAAAAAATTTTTCTAATTATCAATTAAATCTTTTAAAGGTATTAATTACGTGTTAATTGTGCTGCTATAAAAGGAGTTTCTGTTTACAATTTGGTGTATGAAGAAGTGCACAAAGTTTATGTGCATGAAAGCGCTTACACAATAAATTCGTATCAGTGGACTTTTACTCGTTTCTGCCTATTTGTTTTTTCTTGGTTTAAAGTTTGTTTGTTTATCATTTTTCATAACTTACATATGAGCAAGGCAGTGCTGTGAGTTGGATGATCAAGACAAAAATGCTTAATGCCTTTTGATTCTTTCTGTTTAAATTGCTATTGCAGTCCTTGTTCCCATTACATCATTTCACACTTTTCTTGTGTTCCCAGGCTAACAGATACTACATAATTGTTATCTTGCACCTGCAGGAAACTACATCAATAAAAGACATTCCACATATAAACTCTAGTAATTATTCCTTAAGTTAAAACAATAGGCAGGATGCTTCATCTAGCCCAGACAGAGCTGAATTGTCAGCAATAAAGACCGTCATGAAATGCTTGTCTTAGCTTTCTTTACAGCAGAGGGCAATGTTGTTACATTTTTTTTTAAGTTCAACATTCTACAGCATATTCTTTCATTTAAGAAAACAAGTCTGTAGTTTAGCATTCATATTTACAAATGATAGAATTATCTGCACAATTCTATCTGGCTAGGCTGGCGGCCTTCATCTATCTTCACTCAATCTTCACAAAGGGTACAAAAAATATCCACAGCAACGGATATACCATGGAACACAGTGAAGACAGTCATCAAAAAGTGGAGAAAATATGGAGCAACAGTGGTGTTGCAAAGAACTGGACATCCCTCAAATATTTATGAAAAGACGAGACAAAAACTGGTCAGGGAAGCTGCCAAGAGACCTACAGCAACATTGAAGGAACTGCAGGAATTTCTGGCAAGTACAGGTTGTGTACTACAAGTGACAACAATCTCCCTTATTGTCCATGTGTCTGGACTATGGGGTAGGGTTGCAAGACAGAAGCCTTTTCTTACACAGAAAAACATCCAGGCCCAGCTAAAATTTGCAAAACAATACATCAAGTCTCCCAAAAGCATGTGGGAAAATGTGTTATGGTCTGATGAGACCAAGGCTGAACTTTTTGGCCACAGTTCCAAAAGGTACATTTGGCACAAAAACAATACTTTGCATCACCAAAAGAACACCATCTTTTCTTCAGCTGGAACTGGGGCATTAGTCGTGTGGAGGAAATTATGAACAGTTCCAAATACCAATCACTTTTGGCCCAAAACCTTCAGGCATCTGCTAGAAAGCTGAAGATGAAGAGGAATTTCACCTTTCAACATGACAATGACCCCAAGAATACATCCAAATCAACAAAAGAATGACTTCACCAGAAGAAAATTAAAGTTTTGGAATGGCCCAGCCGGATCCCAGACTTAAATCCAATAGTAAATCTGTGGGGAGACCTGAAGAGGGCTGTGCACAAGAGATGCACTCTCAATCTGACAGATTTGTAGCACTTTTGCAAGGAAGAGTGGGCAAATATTGCCAAGTCAAGATGTGCCATGCTGATAGATTCCTACCCAAGAAGACTGAATTCTGTAATTAAATCAAAAGGTGCTTCAACAAAGTACTAGTTTAAGGGTGTGCACACTTATACAACCAGTTTATTGTATGTTTTTTTTTTTTATTTTTTATATTTTCCCCTAACAGATTTGTTTGTTTTCAATTGAGTTGTACAGGATATAGGTCACATTAAAGGTGGGAAAAGTTTTGAAATTATTTATTGTGGTCTCATTATTTTATATCACAAAAATCTGGCATTTTAACATGGGTGTGTACACTTTCTATATCCACTGTATATGTAATTAAAATGAAGAATTGAAAGGTATCAGAGCAGGAACCATGCCTTGTGGTATTACATCTGTTGTTACAAATGGCATAGATTTAGCTTTTGCTTATTCAACAACCTGTTGTCTAGAGTACAGGTAGATGTAGAACAAGGAAGGGATGGAACCGTGAGCACAGAGAGAGTTGCTGATGACATAAAATCTTCCTTTATTTCTTCTGAATTCAAAATTTTGTCTGAGAATTATGTAGTGTTCAGATGATCATCTATCTATCTATGTGTAGGCTCATAGACAAGTACTATGCTAACTGCCCCTACAGGCCATTTTAAGACTATCCAGTTTTCCTTTTTGTGCTCAAATTAACCAATCCTATTTGGTTAGAGATTGGTCTTACCCATCCCACGGTCGATAATTATATATTACCCCTAATGAGAATAACTGGGATCATACCAGAGATAATTTGAGGGGACCCATAAATGAGATAAAACATTTGCAAGTTGTCTCTGTCCATTGTCCATGTATGATGGGCAGTTCTGGAGTAAATTATCAGTTTTTCTTCCATAGATCCAAGTTGTGCTTGAATGGGGATGGGGATGGGGATGAACTTTGTTTTATGTGGATGAAGACTCTGTTCCAGAGCAGCAGCATTCTCTGTGAGATATCCCTGTTTGTCCAAACCATTCTGCTGATGTTGCAGAATAGGTTTAGATCCTTGAACTGAGTATTTTTGATGTCCTTTGACTTGATGATGTGCAGTAAATCCATCAGTACTGGATCGGAGAATGCCTTGTATGTCAGACACATAGAGCAGAAAACAGAGGAAAAATAAGTATAGTAACTAAACCTAAAAAACTGTTTAGAAAAGGTGTGTGGGATATATAAGCATACATACACATATTTTCATATTTTCTGCCCTTCTCTTTCTCCTGTATTTCTCTTTCTTATATCCTTTTGCAAAGATTATCCATGTAGCAGCAATAAGTACATCTTATAGTTGAACTTGCAAAGGGTCTTTAGCAGCCTAATGTCATGTATTCATGTTCAATATATACCTATATATGGTTCCACTTGAAAACATCAAAATTCCAAAACATCGAA